>NC_057808.1:260186602-260367492 GCF_018294505.1 Triticum aestivum
GAAGAACAGCCTCCTGAGGTTGAGGTGTTCTTGTGCTCGGTGAACTGGTGGATCAAAACTCTCTCCTTACTGTGGTGGCTAGCTCTACTTATATAGGCCCTGTTCCTCTTCCCAAATATTGAGCGGGAAGGGAGCCAACAACGACGGGCAAATTTGAAGAGGGGCAGCTAGTACAAGCTATCCTGACAAAAGTGGCCTTCGCCTGCGAAAGGCTCTGGTGGTGACGCCGTCTTGGGCTCCACGATGACCTCCGTCTTGCCGTCCTTCTGGTCTTGGTCTTGTTGCACCGATATGGCAACCTTTGCGTGATGCCTCGGTACTCCTCGCCTGCGCTGGCCTCCTTAGCACCAAAGAGGAAAAAAGGACGCTGCGCGCGCTGGCGCCAGCCTAGCGCCGATCGTCATGGCTCACGTCACGAGAGCCTCGTGAGGTTTGCCCCGCCTTGATATCTCCACTCCTCGTGAGCCTGCCTGACTAGGCCACTCCTGAGGAGGTCTTGCGTCATCCGCCTCGCGAGGCTTGGCCCCTCGCGAGGGTCTTGGA
This sequence comes from Triticum aestivum, assembly GCF_018294505.1. Taxonomy (NCBI): domain Eukaryota; kingdom Viridiplantae; phylum Streptophyta; class Magnoliopsida; order Poales; family Poaceae; genus Triticum; species Triticum aestivum. The sequence goes on from NC_057808.1 coordinate 260,187,146, forward strand.
TGCCTTGTTGATGAAGATGGGCCGTACGGCCTGCTGGCTTAGCCACGCCGTGGTCCACAGGCAGGCAAGTCTGGGGACCCCCGTTCCCAGAACGCCGACAAATTACATGCATACTAAACTAGGAGAAACGAGGATCTAATCATCTACTTATTGTTGCGACGACGCTTTCCATTGCTCTGCTTCCGGCTAGATTCCTAGCCGTTTTGGGGAAGGAGGCACTTCCTCATGTCAAGGATCCGCCTGTACATGTCGTAGCTCGTGTACGCCTCCTTGGCCGCATACATGACTTGAGCTTTGTCGAGTTTCCCCATCCAGGCCGAGTGCCAGGCACGCTTGTCCTTGTTGCATGAATCCTTCATGTCTCTGTAGTAGGGGTCAATGATGGCCTCGGCAAGGTGAACCAGTGAGTCCTCATGCTCCTTGCTGCCCCAGATCTTGTATTGGCCCTGGATGTCGACAAGATTCTGGCAGGCGATGCCCGAATTCTCGAGCGCCTTTACACCGTTGGTGATGTCCACCGTAGCGAATATGTAGTGGGGGTTGTTGACAAACCTAGCAAAACGCTCGCAACGCCTCATGGCCAGGCAGCAGTGGTAGACGAGGACGTAGTGGCGCACGCACATCTGGGCGACGGCGACCTGTTGGGGAACGTAGTAATTTCAAAAAAATTCCTACGCACACGCAAGATCATGGTGATGCATAGCAACGAGAGGGGAGAGTGTTGTCCACGTATCCTCGTAGACTGAAAGCGGAAGCGTTAACACAATGCGGTTGATGTAGTCGTACGTCTTCATGATCCGACCGATCAAGTACCGAACGCACGGCACCTCCGAGTTCAGCACACGTTCAGCTCGATGACGTCCCTCGAACTCCGATCCAGCCGAGTGTTGAGGGAGAGTTTCGTCAGCACGACGGCGTGGTGACGATGATGATGTTCTACCGACGCAGGGCTTCGCCTAAGCACCGCTACGATATTATCGAGGTGTAATATGGTGGAGGGGGGCACCGCACACGGCTAAGAGATCAATAGATCAATTGTTGTGTCTATGGGGTGCCCCCCTGCCCCCATATATAAAGGAGCAAGGGGGGAGGCGGCCGGCCTAGGAGGAGGGCGCACCAAGGGGGGGAGTCCTACTCCCACCGGGAGTAGGACTCCTCCTTTCCTTGTTGGAGTAGGAGAAGGGAAGGGAGAAGGAGAAGGAAGGAAGGGGGCGCCCCCCCTCCCTAGTCCAATTCGGACTAGTCCATGGGGAGGGGTGCAGCCACCCTTTGGGGCCTTTCTCTCCTTTCCCGTATGGCCCATTAAGGCCCAATACGAATTCCCGTAACTCTCCGATACTCCGAAAAATACCCGAATCACTCAGAACCTTTCCGATGTTCAAATATAGTCGTCCAATATATCGATCTTTACGTCTCGACCATTTCGAGACTCCTCGTCATGTCCCTGATCTCATCCGGGACTCCGAACTCCTTCGGTACATCAAAACACATAAACTCATAATATAACCGTCATCTAACTTTAAGTGTGCGGACCCTACGGGTTCGAGAACTATGTAGACATGACCGAGACATGTCTCCGGTCAATAACCAATAGCGGAACCTGGATGCTCATATTGGCTCCCACATATTCTACGAAGATCTTTATCGGTCAGACCGCATAACAACATACGTTGTTCCCTTTGTCATCGGTATGTTACTTGCCCGAGATTCGATCGTCAGTATCTTAATACCTAGTTCAATCTCGTTACCGGCAAGTCTCTTTACTCGTTCCGTAATACATCATCTCGCAACAAACTCATTAGTTGCAATGCTTGTAAGGCTTAAGTGAGGTGCATTACCGAGAGGGCCCAGAGATACCTCTCCGACAATCGGAGTGACAAATCCTAATCTCGAAATACGCCAACCCAACAAGTACCTTCGGAGACACCTGTAGAGCACCTTTATAATCACCCAGTTACGTTGTGACGTTTGGTAGCACACAAAGTGTTCCTCCGGTAAACGGGAGTTGCATAATCTCATAGTCATAGGAACATGTATAAGTCATGAAGAAAGCAATAGCAACATACTAAACGATCGAGTGCTAAGCTAACGGAATGGGTCAAGTCAATCACATCATTCTCCTAATGATGTGATCCCGTTAATCAAATGACAACTCATGTCTATGGCTAGGAAACATAACCATCTTTGATCAACGAGCTAGTCAAGTAGAGGCATACTAGTGACACTCTGTTTGTCTATGTATTCACACATGTATCATGTTTCCGGTTAATACAATTCTAGCATGAATAATAAACATTTATCATGATATAAGGAAATAAATAATAACTTTATTATTGCCTCTAGGGCATATTTCCTTCAGTCTCCCACTTGCACTAGAGTCAATAATCTAGTTCACATCGCCATGTGATTTAACATCAATAGTTCACATCACCATGTGATTAACACCCATAGTTCACATCGTCATGTGACCAACACCCAAAGGGTTTACTAGAGTCAGTAATCTAGTTCACATCGCTATGTGATTAACACCCAAAGAGTACTAAGGTGTGATCATGTTTTGCTTGTGAGATAATTTTAGTCAATGGGTCTGTCACATTCAGATCCGTAAGTATTTTGCAAATTTCTATGTCTACAATGCTCTGCACGGAGCTACTCTAGCTAATTGCTCCCACTTTCAATATGTATCTAGACCGAGACTTAGAGTCATCTAGATTAGTGTCAAAACTTGCATCGACGTAACCCTTTACGATGAACCTTTTGTCACTTCCATAATCGAGAAACATATCCTTATTCCACTAAGGATAATTTTGACCGCTGTCCAGTGATCTACTCCTAGATCACTATTGTACTCCCTTGCCAAAATCAGTGTAGGGTATACAATAGATCTGGTACACAGCATGGCATACTTTATAGAACCTATGGCCGAGGCATAGGGAATGACTTTCATTCTTTTTCTATCTTCTGCCGTGGTCGGGCTTTGAGTCTTACTCAATTTCACACCTTGTAACACAGGCAAGAAACTCTTTCTTTGACTGTTCCATTTTGAACTACTTCAAAATCTTGTTAAGGTATGTACTCATTGAAAAAACTTATCAAGCGTCTTGATCTATCTCTATAGATCTTGATGCTCAATATGTAAGCAGCTTCACCGAGGTCTTTCTTTGAAAAACTCCTTTCAAACACTCCTTTATGCTTTGCAGAATAATTCTACATTATTTCCGATCAACAATATGTCATTCACATATACTTATCAGAAATGCTGTAGTGCTCCCACTCACTTTCTTGTAAATACAGGCTTCACCGCAAGTCTGTATAAAACTATATCCTTTGATCAACTTATCAAAGCGTATATTCCAACTCCGAGATGCTTGCACCAGTCCATAGATGGATCGCTGGAGCTTGCATATTTTGTTAGCACCTTTAGGATTGACAAAACCTTCTGGTTGCATCATATACAACTCTTCTTTAATAAATCCATTAAGGAATGCAGTTTTGTTTATCCATTTGCCAGATTTCATAAAATGCGGCAATTGCTAACATGATTCGGACAGACTTAAGCATAGATACGAGTGAGAAACTCTCATCGTAGTCAACACCTTAAACTTGTCGAAAACCTTTTGCGACAATTCTAGCTTTGTAGATAGTAACACTACTATCAGCGTCCGTCTTCCTCTTGAAGATCCATTTAATCTCAATGGCTCGCCGATCATTGGGCAAGTCAATCAAAGTCCATACTTTGTTCTCATACATGGATCTCATCTCAGATTTCATGGCCTCAAGCCATTTTGCGGAATCTGGGCTCACCATCGCTTCTTCATAGTTCGTAGGTTCGTCATGGTCTAGTAACATAACCTCCAGAACAGGATTACCGTACCACTCTGGTGCGGATCTTACTCTGGTTGACCTACGAGGTTCAGTAATAACTTGATCTGAAGTTCCATGATCATCATCATTAACTTCCTCACTAATTGGTATAGGCGTCACAGGAAACTGGTTTCTGTGATGAACTACTTTCCAATAAGGGAGCAGGTACAATTACCTCATCAAGTTCTACTTTCCTCCCACTCACTTCTTTCGAGAGAAACTCCTTCTCTAGAAAGGATCCATTCTTAGCAACGAATGTCTTGCCTTCGGATCTGTGATAGAAGGTGTACCCAACTGTCTCCTTTGGGTATCCTATGAAGACACATTTCTCCGATTTGGGTTTGAGCTTATCAGGATGAAACTTTTTCACATAAGCATCGCAACCCCAAATTTTAAGAAACGACAACTTTGGTTTCTTGCCAAACCACAGTTCATAAGATGTCGTCTCAACGGATTTAGATGGTACCCTATTTAACGTGAATGCAGCTGTCTCTAATGCATAACCCCAAAACGATATTGGTAAATCGGTAAGAAACATCATAGGTTGCACTATATCCAATAAAGTACGGTTATGACGTTCACACACACCATTATGCTGTGGTGTTCCAGGTGGCACGAATTTGTGAAACTATTCCACATTGTTTTAATTGAAGACCAAACTCGTAACTCAAATATTTGTCTCCGCGATCAGATCGTAGAAACCTTATTTTCTTGTCACGATGATTTTCCACTTCACTCTGAAATTCTTTGAACTTTTCAAATGCTTCAGACTTATGTTTCATCAAGTAGATATACCCATATCTGCTCAAATCATCTGTGAAGGTCAGAAAATAACGATACCCGCCGCGAGCCTCAACACTCATCGGATCGCATACATCAGTATGTATTATTTCCAATAAGTCAGTTGCTCGCTCCATTGTTCCGGAGAACGGAGTCTTAGTCATCTTGCCCATAAGGCATGGTTCGCAAGCATCAAGTGATTCATAATCAAGTGATTCCAAAAGCCCATCAGCATGGAGTTTCTTCATGCGCTTTACACCAATATGACCTAAACGGCAGTGCCACAAATAAGTTGCACTATCATTATTAACTTTGCATCTTTTGGCTTCAATATTATGAATATGTGTATCACTACGATCGAGATCCAACGAACCATTTTCATTGGGTGTGTAACCATATAAGGTTTTATTCATGTAAACAGAACAACAATTATTCTCTAACTTAAATGAATAACCGTATTGCAATAAACATGATCAAATCATATTCATGCTCAACGCAAACACCAAATAACACTTATTTAGTTTCAACACTAATCCCGAAAGTATAGGGAGTGTGCGATGATGATCATATCAATCTTGGAACTACTTCCAACACACATCGTCACCTCGCCTTTTACTAGTCTCTGTTTATTCTGCAACTCCCGTTTCGAGTTACTACTCTTAGCAACTGAACTAGTATCAAATACCGAGGGGTTGCTATAAACACTAGTAAAGTACACATCAATAACATGTATATCCAATATACCTTTGTTCACTTTGCCATCCTTCTTATCCACCAAATACTTGGGGTAGTTCCGCTTCCAGTGACCAGTCCCTTTGCAGTAGAAGCACTTAGTCTCAGGCTTAGGACCAGACTTAGGCTTCTTCACTTGAGCAGCAACTTGCTTGCCGTTCTTCTTGAAGTTCCCCTTCTTCCCTTTGCCCTTTTCTTGAAACTAGTGGTCTCGTCAACCATCAACACTTGATGTTTTTCTTGATTTCTACCTTCGTCGATTTCAGCATCACGAAGAGCTCGGGAATTACTTTCGTCATCCCTTGCATACTATAGTTCATCACGAAGTTCTACTAACTTGGTGATGGTGACTAGAGAATTCTGTCAATCACTATTTTATCTGGAAGATTAACTCCCACTTGATTCAAGCGATTGTAGTACCCAGACAATCTGAGCACATGCTCACTGCTTGAGCTATTCTCCTCCATCTTTTAGCTATAGAACTTGTTGGAGACTTCATATCTCTCAACTCGGGTATTTGCTTGAAATATTAACTTCAACTCCTGGAACATCTCATATGGTCCATGACGTTCAAAACGTCTTTGAAGTCCCGATTCTAAGCCGTTAAGCATGGTGCACTAAACTATCAAGTAGTCATCATATTGAGCTAGCCAAACGTTCATAACGTCTGCATCTGCTCCTGCAATAGGTCTGTCACCTAGCGGTGCATCAAGGACATAATTCTTCTGTGCAGCAATGAGGATAATCCTCAGATCACGGATCCAATCCGCATCTTTGCTACTAACATCTTTCAACATAATTTTTCTCTAGGAACATATCAAAAATAAACACAGGGAAGCAACAACGCGAGCTATTGATCTACAACATAATTTGCAAAATACTATCAGGACTAAGTTCATGATAAATTTAAGTTCAATTAATCATATTACTTAAGAACTCCCACTTAGATAGACATCCCTCTAATCCTCTAAGTGATCACGTGATCCATATCAACTAAACCATGTCCGATCATCACGTGAGATGGAGTAGTTTCAACGGTGAACATCACTATGTTGATCATATCTACTATATGATTCACGCTCGACCTTTCGGTCTCCGTGTTCCGAGGCCATATCTGTTATATGCTAGGCTCGTCAAGTTTAACCTGAGTATTCCGCGTGTGCAACTGTTTTGCACCCGTTGTATTTGAACGTAGAGCCTATCACACCCGATCATCACGTGGTGTCTCAGCACGAAGAACTTTCGCAACGGTGCATACTCAGGGAGAACACTTATACTTTGATAATTTAGTGAGGGATCATCTTATAATGCTACCGTCAATCAAAGCAAGATAAGATGCATAAAAGATAAACATCACATGCAATCAATATAAGTGATATGATATGGCCATCATCATCTTGTGCTTGTGATCTCCATCTCCGAAGCACCGTCATGATCACCATCGTCACCGGCGCGACACCTTGATCTCCATCGTAGCATCGTTGTCGTCTCGCCAATCTTATGCTTCTACGACTATCGCTACCGCTTAGTGATAAAGTAAAGCATTACAGGGCGATTGCATTGCATACAATAAAGCGACAACCATATGGCTCCTGCCAGTTGCCGATAACTCGGTTACAAAACATGATCATCTCATACAATAAAATTTAGCATCATGCTTTGACCATATCACATCACAACATGCCCTGCAAAAACAAGTTAGACGTCCTCTACTTTGTTGTTGCAAGTTTTACGTGGCTGCTACGGGCTTAGCAAGAACCGTTCTTACCTACGCATCAAAACCACAACGATAGTTTGTCAAGTTGGTGCTGTTTTAACCTTCGCAAGGACCGGGCGTAGCCACACTCGGTTCAACTAAAGTTGGAGAAACTGACACCCGCCAGCCACCTCTGTGCAAAGCACGTCGGAAGAACCAGTCTCGCGTAAGCGTACGCGTAATGTCGGTCCGGGCCGCTTCATCCAACAATACCGCCGAACCAAAGTATGACATGCTGGTAAGCAGTATGACTTATATCGCCCACAACTCACTTGTGTTCTACTCGTGCATATGACATCTACGCATAAAACCAGGCTCGGATGCCACTGTTGGGGAACGTAGTAATTTCAAAAAATTTCCTACGCACACGCAAGATCATGGTGATGCATAGCAACGAGAGGGGAGAGTGTTGTCCACGTACCCTCGTAGACCGAAAGCGGAAGCGTTAACACAACGCGGTTGATGTAGTCGTACGTCTTCACGATCCGACCGATCAAGTACCGAACGCACGGCACCTCCGAGTTCAGCACACGTTCAGCTCGATGACGTCCCTCGAACTCCGATCCAGCCGAGTGTTGAGGGAGAGTTTCGTCAGCACGACGGCGTGGTGACGATGATGATGTTCTACCGACGCAGGGCTTCGCCTAAGCACCGCTACGATATTATCGAGGTGTAATATGGTGGAGGGGGGCACCGCACACGGCTAAGAGATCAATAGATCAATTGTTGTGTCTATGGGGTGCCCCCTGCCCCCGTATATAAAGGAGCAAGGGGGAGGCGGCCGGCCTAGGAGGAGGGCGCGCCAAGGGGGGAGTCCTACTCCCACCGGGAGTAGGACTCCTCCTTTCCTTGTTGGAGTAGGAGAAGGGAAGGGAGAAGGAGAAGGAAGGAAGGGGGCGCCCCCCCTCCCTAGTCCAATTCGGACTAGTCCATGGGGAGGGGTGCGGCCACCCTTTGGGGCCTTTCTCTCCTTTCCCGTATGGCCCATTAAGGCCCAATACGAATTCCCGTAACTCTCCGGTACTCCGAAAAATACCCGAATCACTCGGAACCTTTCCGATGTCCGAATATAGTCGTCCAATATATCGATCTTTACGTCTCGACCATTTCGAGACTCCTCGTCATGTCCCTGATCTCATCCGGGACTCCGAACTCCTTCGGTACATCAAAACACATAAACTCATAATATAACCGTCATCTAACTTTAAGCGTGCGGACCCTACGGGTTCGAGAACTATGTAGACATGACCGAGACACGTCTCCGGTCAATAACCAATAGCGGAACCTGGATGCTCATATTGGCTCCCACATATTCTACGAAGATCTTTATCGGTCAGACCGCATAACAACATACGTTGTTCCCTTTGTCATCGGTATGTTACTTGCCCGAGATTCGATCGTCGGTATCTCAATACCTAGTTCAATCTCATTACCGGCAAGTCTCTTTACTCGTTCCGTAATACATCATCTCGCAACAAACTCATTAGTTGCAATGCTTGCAAGGCTTAAGTGATGTGCATTACCGAGAGGGCCCAGAGATACCTCTCCGACAATCGGAGTGACAAATCCTAATCTCGAAATACGCCAACCCAACAAGTACCTTCGGAGACACCTGTAGAGCACCTTTATAATCACCCAGTTACGTTGTGACGTTTGGTAGCACACAAAGTGTTCCTCCGGTAAACGGGAGTTGCATAATCTCATAGTCATAGGAACATGTATAAGTCATGAAGAAAGCAATAGCAACATACTAAACGATCGAGTGCTAAGCTAACAGAATGGGTCAAGTCAATCACATCATTCTCCTAATGATGTGATCCCGTTAATCAAATGACAACTCATGTCTATGGCTAGGAAACATAACCATCTTTGATCAACGAGCTAGTCAAGTAGAGGCATGCTAGTGACACTCTGTTTGTCTATGTATTCACACATGTATCATGTTTCCGGTTAATACAATTATAGCATGAATAATAAACATTTATCATGATATAAGGAAATAAATAATAACTTTATTATTGCCTCTAGGGCATATTTCCTTCACGACCTTGGGACGAGACCCGGCACGAGCGTGGGTGTACTCGAGGTCAAGCCCGACCACCTTGTACTTCTCCTCGGCAAGCAACAACTCCATGATGTGGATGGAGTGCTCCACCCAGACCAGGTCGTTGGTGTACACCACCGAGAGGTCCATGAACCTTCTGTGGGTGTCCACCACGGCACGCATGGTGAACTGCTGCTCGTCGTTGGCAGCCGCTCGGAGCGCCATTAGAGCCGCGCGGGTACCCTCTAAGAATTTCTCGTGGTGGGTGTGCTTCTTGCAATGGTGGGGCGCGATCGAAAGGTTGAAGAGACACAAGGGTTAAATGGCTGATGTAATAAACGGGGGCCGGCTGGCCTGTAATCGTCACGTCTTGCCACGGTGTTCATAGCGGAGGATTCCAGTGCACGCTTGACAACACTCCACCGCATGTGTGGGCTCGAAGAGGCACCAAATGTATCATCGGTGAGATGTTCCCGCGCTACCGCGTAGTTTACCGAGCAAGCTTCCCGCCCGGCTAGTTTGGCCACGCGTCGGCTAGAAGAGGGAAAAATCATGGGCATTTATTGGCAAAAAGCTTTGTAAAAGTGAAGTGTGTGGAATGACTTCGGTCATAAGTTTACCCGTGGGTGATGCGGTCAAAGTTACACAGAAGGGTAATGATGGACACTCGAGTGCGATAATTAATTATGCGCTCTACAGTGCACACGGTGGAAGAAGCCAACTGTGTGCAATAATGTCAAAGATCGCAGTCGAGTTAGCTATACAGATCATGTGTTGTGAGATTGGCAAGGTAAACAGATTCGAGAATAGTTAATAAAATCTAAGACCATTGCATATTAAGGTCAAAATAGTGGTACCAATATATGAGTCTCATACGCTGCCATTTCAATGGTTGTACCACAAAAGCTTGAAATATTACAAGGTTCAAATTCCAGAGTTATATGGCTCAAATTCGAAGATTACAAGGTTCAAACTCATATTAGAAATCAAATTCAGTTCATCAGCTGCAAATGCTCGCGCTAATCCGCTGAACATGGATATCAGAGAGGTTCAAACTAATATTACCACTTCTAAGTCTGGTTTCGAAACCTCACAATTTTTGCAAAGGGGTCAGCCACTGAGAAGTCGTGTATGGGGTTGACACGATGGCTTCCGATTACTCTGTCATCTGAAGTTCCAAAATGAAATTCAGCATTTTTGGAGCCATTCCATGATGCCGCAGGCGCCGGCGCTGATCAACAAACCATTTATTTTTGTGAAATAAATGTAGGGCAAACCTCATTACCTTCAGCACCCTTGCTCTGAGAATAAAGAACCTGGCGAATATAATCTCTGGTAAGGTCCCTCGATAGGAGTTCAAAGTAATTTCTAAGAGATGCAGATCTAGGCATTCGACGTGATTGTTATATTGTATCACATTATCCACCACTGGGCCTAATCTTATCTGTGAAAGAAGAAAACGTGTTAGTGCCTACATGCAGTTTCGAACACTACTACAGGCCTATTTGGTTTGCAGGATTTGTAAAATGCACTAACATGCCATCTTCGATCTGACATGATTAACATGGGCATTTGATTACATTCTAGAAAAATGTAGCCTTCTTCACAAGAGGTTGGAGTGGATGAAAAGTGCCCTAAGAAAACTAGTACAGATGAATCCGAGGGAGAAATGCTTATTGATTGTAACCATATGGATCAAGCAACCAATATGGGGGGGAACATGTATGTACTGAAATCCTCCAAAAGAATCGTTCAGAAATCGTAGTACATTGTCATTGTAAACTTGGAAAAAGGTGTCACAAATTGAACTCCCTTATGGTTAACATTTAACAGGAAAGGAACATCACCTTGATATATAGCTTCTCTAGGCACGGAAAGCATCTCAGGAAACTGACAACTTGCTCCAGGTTGGGGCCGATAGATTCTAGTGCCAAGACCTTCACTGTGCGCAGTTTCGGGGTCAAGCTTGTCGGAATCATTTTTTGAATGACAGACGAACAAACATCTTCAAAATTAGAAATAATGTTAATTTGTAGAAGGAGAGGTAGAAGGAGGCTGTTGTACCTGAACGGGTGGATCCAATAACAAGTTCGGAGTATTTGTCAGACGAGTAGCCCACTACTACCAATTTGGGCGCAGAAATGACATTGATTCTTGTTGGACCTTCTTGATCAACTACAAGTAATCTCTCAAGTGCAGGTGTGTCCTCAATGACCATACCGTGGTACACATCTTGTGATGTCTTCCTGCCGCACCAGCAACACACATAAATAGTCCGGAGAGTCATGGAGGTGATGTGGAAGGTACTCAACCCATTGATCGTCTAGCAGGCGCTCCATGTCACAGTTTGAGAAGCAGACAGCGACGAGCTCGAGGTGCTTTAGTCGTGGTAGAATAAGAGCGGGCGCGTCATTAAGGGGGATGACAGTTCCTGAACTTGGCGACGCGCAGCGTGGGCACGAGGCGGAGTGCAGACGTTGGCAGCGACCGCATATGCCCATCATCAAAAGTGAGCTCCTCGACCTGATCTAGGGCGGGGGATCGGAACCAGTCATCAAGCTTGGCTCGGTCCTTGCCGTTGGAACGGAACTTGCCCATTCTAAGGCCTCTGGTTGGGCCAAGGTGACTGCCGAGGATCTTGGAGAACGCATCCAAGCTTTTGCGATAGCCATGGCAGAGCTCGTGGGTGTCGATGAGGTCAAGAGGGCTGGAGTTCCATAGGAGGCGCCACCGCCAAGAAAGGACGGTTGTCCGCGCCCCATATTTGATTGGGAGGAGGGAGATGATGACTGTCAACATATCATCGGGGAGGCTGCTGATGAAGTCTAGGCCTGCTGGAGTCGCTTGCGGTTCTAGCTCGCCCCGCCTCCGCTTGTTGGCAGCCCCGTTCTCCACCTCCGGAGTCTCCTTGTCAGTGGCGCTTTCTGATAGAAATGGGAGTACAGGGAATATTTGGTTAAAACAGGGCAATAGAAAAGTGTATTGGTAACTAGAAGTTATTAGGTAGGAATATAGTAAGAAAAGGGAATAACAGTTGGTTGCTTAAATACTACACAATTCATTTGATATTGCTGGGTAAGTGAACATGCAAATAGTTGAAAAGAAAACTTACTTTGAACAAAGTCTGGACGGATGATATCATCAGGGAAGTGAACAAATATGGATGGATTTGTGTCTTTAAGTTGAACTGATATGGTTTGTAATAATTGTACTTTCTTTTGTGGTTTATCTTGTGTGCTTTTAGAGATATTCAGTCAGTTAATCTTGTGTTGATTCAGACAGTTAATCTTGTGTTGATTTAGTCAGTTATTATTCTGTTCAATCACTCAGTTCATCTTGTGTTTATTCATAGTTAGGTTGAATTGTGAAGTGTGAACTGCTACATTGATTCAGAGACATTCAACAGCATAAATTTCAGATCCACAACATATATTGATTCAGAGTAGCATACACTAATTTAGAGTAGCATAAATAAATAGATACACAGATTCAGAGTAGCATACATATTGATTCTGATCCAGATCTTACAAAGAACACCACTGACAGATAGATAGATAGATAGATAGATAGATAGATAGATAGATAGAGGTAGATAGATAGATAGATAGATACATAGATAGAAAGACAGATCGGTCATAACGCTCGAAGAAATGAGCCTACTTAGCCCTAGTAGCTGGATGAGGATCCATGACCGCTCTTCCCTCGCCCAAGTAATGATCTGCATGAAGCTCCTTCCCCTGCCACTAGGGAAAACAAGCTCAAGCTCTTCATCATTGCACTTCTCCAACACCTTATCAGAGAGCCGATGGTTGTACTCAAGCTCCTGCTCATCCTCGGCGACCACCTGTGCCCTCTGCCTGCGCCTCCTCCTCCTCTGCTGTGCTGCTGGAGGCCTCACCTCCATGACCTCTCCCTCCTCCTTTGTGACATCTCCCATGTCAGGATCCATATCTAGGTTTTGATGTGGGTGGCGGCTGCTGGAGTGGCTGGGAAAGGGTGGCCGGGGTGGGAATGGGTTTATATTGACAGTGGTGGAGGGGGGGTTAGTAGGCCGAGGGCAGTTTCATTTGGTCAGAGACTAGTGGCCCACTAAACCCAATACCCCTATACATAAATATATAGATAACATAGAAGATTAATAGAGACTAGTGGCCCACAGTATATAAGATCCATTACAACACTTAATACCATAGCATTGGAGATCCATTACAACGTACTTACGAACATACAAAATATGGTTCTTACATAAGATACTAAAGTTCAAATGCAGTGCCAAACCCTAGATTAACTTCACATTCCCCCAAAATGTACACCCATATAATCACTTGAGACAGTTAGGCCACATCCTTATATATAGGCCTTGGATGTACTTCACCAACATTTCACACACTTCATGACTCAAGGATGGCCTTGATTTGCTCTAACTTCTCCTTGGTGCCATACCCATCTTTCAGCAGCTCAGCAACAACTTGCTCAAGCTTTGCCTTCTCCTTCTTAAGAAGATCTCTATCAACTTCAACATCCGTCATAGCCTTCCTGGTGTTCTTGATAATATCAGCTTGGCTCTGCAAAATGCACCTCTGCTCCTTTGCAAGTTTAAGCTTTTCCATTTGCACCTCCAACCTAGCTTTCTCCTCTACCTCCTTCTTCTTCTTCTCAAAGTCTTCCTCCTCCACTTGTTTCTGGTACACCTTCCTGTCCACCCTACCATCCCGCCAATCAAACATCTTGGATACATCTTCAACAAGCCTGGTGTACTCAATGCAAAGCTTGTCATTTTCAGTCTTAAGCTTGGCCAACTCCCTGTTATTTTCAGTCTTAACCTTGGCCAACTCCTTCTCAGACTTCTCCTTGTCAAGTACTGATACGTCTCCAACGTATCTATATTTATGAAGTATTCATGCTGCTATATTATCATTCTTGGATGTTTTACAATCATTATATAGCAACTTTATATCATTTTTTGGGACTAACCTATTGACCCAGTGCCCAGTGCCGATTGCTGTTTTTTGCTTGTTTTTTACATCGCAGGAAATCAATATCAAACGGAGTCCAAACACCATGAAACTTTTTGTGGATTTTTTATGTACCAGAAGACATCCAGTGGGCCAGAGAAGCACCTTGGGGGTGCCCCGAGGGGGGCACAACCCACCAGGGCACGCCTGGGGGGCCAGGCGCGCCCAGGTGGGTTGTTCCCACCTCGCTGGCCTCCCGCACCCCCTCTTTGCCCTATAAATCACCAAATATTCCAAAAACCCTCGGGGTAACCCTAGATCATAAGTTCCGCCGCCGCAAGGCCTCTGTATCCACAAGATCCAATCTAGACCCCGTCAGCACCCTGTCGGTGGGGGAGATCATCACCGGTGGCCATCTTCATCATCCCGGCAGCCACCACGATGAGGAGGGAGTAGTCCACCCTCGGGGCTGAGGGTTTGTACCAGTAGCTATGTGTTTAATCTCTCTCTCTCTCATGTTCTTGAGATGTCATGATCTTGATGTATCATGGGCTTTGTTAATATAGTTGAATCATATGGTGTTTTCCCCTCTCTATCTTGTGATGAATTGAGTATTCCCTTTGAGATTTCGTTTTATCGGATTGAATACTTTTATGGATTTGAGAGCACTTGATATATGTCTTGCAAATGAATACTCGTGGTGACAATGGGTATCATATTGATTCACTTGATGTATGTTTTGGCATTCAACTCGCGGATTCCCGTGGTGACATTGGGGTAATCTATGCATAAGGGTTGATGCACGTTCTCGTCTTTTGTTTCTCTGGTAGAAATCTTGGGCACTCTTTGAGGTTCTTTGTGTTGGATTGAGTATTATGAATCTGAAATTATTTGGTGTTATTTTAGTACGAACTCTTGGATAGATCGATCGGAAAGAATAGCTTCGAGGTGGTTTCGTACCCTACAAACGATTTCTTCTTATGTTCTCCGCTAGATAGGAACTTTGGAGTGATTCTTCGTTGCACATTGAGGGATGGTTATATGATCCAATTATATTAGCATTGTTGAGAGATTGCACTAGTGAAAGTACGGACCCTAGGCCTCATTTTCAAGCATTGCAATACCGTTTTTGTGCCCGTTTACTATTTGCCACCTTGCTGTTTTTATTTATTCAGATTATAAAAATATATTTCTACCAACAATATTGCACTTTATCACCATCTCTTCGCCGAACTAGTGCACCTACACAATTTGCCATTGTATAGGGTGTGTTGGGGATACAAGAGATTTCTTGTATTTGGTTGCAGTGTTGTTTGAGAGAGACCATCTTCATCCTACACCTCCCATGGATTGATAAACCTTAGGTCATCCACTTGAGGGAAAATTGCTACTGTCCTACAAAACTCTGCGCTTGGAGGCCCAACACGAGTCTACAAGAATAAAGTTGCGTAGTAGACATCAAGCTCTTTTCTGGTGCCGTTGCCGGGGAGGTGAGTGCTTGAAGGTATATCTTTAAATCTTGCAATTGAATCTTTTAGTTTCTTGTTTTATCACTAGTTTGGTTCGTAAAAGAAAACTACAAAAAATGGAATTGAGGTTGCATCATATTATTCATCTTTATAATGTCTTTTGTGAAAATGATGGAAAGGAAAATTGTGCTCAATTGATAGAAGAAGAATTCAATAGAATGTTTGGTATAAAGGATGAGCAAGATTGCGATGTAGTTAGTATGAATTCTTTGAATATCCATGATGCTAATGATATGCAAAGCCACAAGCTTGTGGATGCTATGTTTGATGAAGATGATGTTTTTAGCCCCCCAAGATTTGATGCGCAAATTTGTTATAATGATTGCATGCCTCCTATTTATGATGATTATAATGATGAAAGTGGATTCGGTGAGGTCATGACTTTATTTAGTGATGAACCCACCATTTTGGATGAGGCTTCAGTTGACTATGATAACAAAGTTGCTATCTATGATGATTATGGTGATGACATGTATGCTATAAAGAATAATGATAACCATGAAACTTGTCATCATGATTTTAATTTTCACTCTCATGATAGTTATTTTGTTGAGTTTGCTCCCACTACTATTGATGAGAAGAAATTGCTTACATGGAGAGTAATAAGTTTTCTATGCTTTTGTGTCTTGAAAAGAATGTTTTATGTGATGGTTATATTGTTGAATTTCTTCATGAAGCTACTGAAAATTATTGTGAGGGAGGAACTTATATGCTTGTAGGAATTGCAATAATATCAAGTTTCCTCTCTATGTGTTGAAAGTTTTGAAGTTATGCTTGTTTTGCCTTCCTATGCTAGTTGATTATTGTTCCCATAAGTTGTTCGCTCACAAAATCCCTATGCATATGAAGTGGGTTAGACTTAAATGTGCTAGTCATATGCTTCCTGATGCTCTCTTTGTGTTTCAATTCTTATCTTTTATGTGAGCATCATTGAAATCATCATACCTAGCTTAAAAGGCATTAAAGAAAAGCGCTTGTTGGGAGACAACCCAACACTTTTACTTAATGTTTTTGTGTATTCACATGCTTAAGCTATTGTAGTAATCATGTTTTATTGATTTGTTTCAATAAAGTGCCAAGTAAAGCCTTTGGGATAGCGTGGATGATAGTTGACTTAATTCTGTCCAAAAACAGAAAATTTTGCGCTTAGTCCAGGAATTTTGAAAATTCACTGGAACGTTCTTTTGATCTGAATTTTTTACAGGTGATAGATATGCAAATTATCTACGTTTTCCTAATTTTCCGGAATTTTTGGAGTAGCAGAAGTATGGTTGGAGTACAGATTACTATAGACTATTCTGTTTTTGACAGATTCTGTTCTCAATGCATAGTTTGCTTGTTTCCTAGTTTCTATGGCTTATATTTCTCAATATAAATTGTGGAAATGATATGCTATAGTAGGCATTGTCTGGAAACAATTATGAATCTTGTCTTTGACAGTACCAAAGTGAAATGGTTTGCTCTTTATCATACTAACCTATCTCACCACTGGTGCGCGTCGGTCCTAAACAAACGGTTTTTAACCCCTTTCCGCGACGGCATTTGGAACCGTCGCCGAGTGAGTGTGGGCGATAGGGGGATCCTTCCCACACGACCCAGAAACCGTCAGGGATATGCCCTCCTGGCACACACGCTCGGCAAAATGAGTTCGTGTGCGACCGGCGAGCGCTCAAATACGAAAATACGTATTGTAGAGTTAAAAAATATAATTATACGGCGAAATTGTTTCAGGTCGCAAGTACATCCCACACAGTCAGTCCCCGCTAAACGTTTCCGTTTGTATGTACATCCCACACAGTCACTCCAAGGAAAATGTTTCCGTTCACAGGTACATCACACACATTTTTTTCCCGTTAAATCGTTTGCGTTATTGAATGTATCACACACGGTCCGTAGAAGAAACTGTGTGGCAAAGGCTGTCCATCACACACAGGTTTTATGTGGTAAACATTTGCGCAAGGTGGCCTAATGCAAACAGTTTTCAAGAGAAAGTCGTGTGTGATTGTTCATTGATCTAACACGGTTTATTCCTAGAAACTGTGTGCGTTGCCTGAGGTCATCGCCCACGGTATTTTTTCAACAACCGTTTGCAATAGCAAAACCCAATTAGCAGGCTAATTATCTGATTATTCATAATCCATTTATTATTCTAATTGACATTTCATATTAAGCACACAATATATTTCATTTCCATATTAAGGAAGCAGAATTTCATAATTGAAATACATCATAGTACAACATGATATAGCTTCAGCATTCAGCTACCCCATTACACAACTGCACCAGCAGCAAGTTCCACATGCAACATGTAGAAGCTTTCGAAATTAGCATCATAGACGGTATATAGACAGATGCATCTCCTCTGGAAAACTGCTGAAGCGGAAGGCGAATATTGAGCCTTCATTCATGTTGAAGGTCTTTGCAACTTTAGGCCAGTGCCTGTGGGTGATTGACCGTCCGTCCTTCGTCCTCTTCAGGAACACTTCAATATTGAACCGTGGGTGTTGTATGAAAACCTTCCTCGCCTCCTGACCATAGAGGTGGTTTGAGAGGTAATCATCAGTGAACTGTTTTGGAAAGGCCTGAAAACAAGGATGTGCATAAATATCTTCTCTATATTGGAAATGGGGCAAAGGAATAAAAAAAGGCAAGGTATAATAGTTAGTACCATCTTGTAGTGAACTGATGTCTTCTGCATTATGAAGACAAAGATCTTGTTGTTTTTTGTCACTAAATTCTTTATCCTAACAATCTTTCTGAGTTTCTTGATTTGATTGATATTCATGGACAACTCATTTCCCCATATGCAAAAAGGGTCGAACAGTGGGTCAAAACCTCTGACGGCATGACCTACATGTGCAAGACCAAATTGTCATATTAGAATGGTTCCTGCAATTGCACAATAATGTGCTATTAGAGAACGGACCATGCACGTGCTAACCTCGATTGTAAACCTCAGTGCTTCCCATTGTTTCCCTGCAACACATATAAGGTAGTTAGTCATCAGGTTAAGTAAGGGTTCGCATGCTATCAGTAAAATATGTTGATGAAAAATAAGCACATTGCAGATTCATCAGATTAATTCAAGCCACACGAAAAACCCATTTACCCAAACCAAGCATGATTAAGAACTAGGAAATATAGCACTTGTATATGTTTCTCATGTATTAAGTGCATCCAAATTCAAATTATTCCTCACATGCACAACAATACAAAATTCTACCCACGACAATTGGACATCGCATTGCAGAATTGAACCAAGCAGTTAACTAAACACCACAACAAATGAACCAAACATTAACTGAGCACCACATTGCACAATATAACATACTCCTAATAGAAGATCAGACAGTTAACCAAACAGTTAACAACAACCAATTGTAGCAATTGTATTTGTTTCTCATGTATTTACTACAGCCAAATTCAATTTATTCCTCACATGGTATACAATAACAGAATGCACCCACAACTACTAAACATCGCATTGCAGAATTGAACCAAACAGTTAACTAAACACCACAACACAAATGAACCAAACGTTAACTGAGCACCACATTGCACAATGTATAACCAAACCAAGCATGCTTGACAACTTGGAAATATAGCAATTGTATTCGTTTCTCATGTATTTTGTAAAGATAAATTCAATTTATTTCTCACATGGAAGACAATACAAAATTGCAGCCTGAAGAATTGAACATCACATTTGCAGAATTGAACCAAACAGTTAACTGAAGACGACAACTAATTAACAAAACAGTTAATAAGTGAGCACCACACTGCACGACATATAGAACATATACACTAGAGCAACAGATTGCATGGTAAAATTAGATAGCACAATTCACTAGAATTTGTGAAGGAAAGGCAGGAGAAGCACACGCAACGGGTAAACCGATCATGCTTAACCGGTGTAGCTGGCAAATGGCAAGGTGCTCCTCCAAGATCTGGGGGTCGGCATGAATGGCAGCCATCGTAACCTCATCCGCGCGTGCGGCCACGATTTGCTTCTCCGCTGCCAAATGCGCCTTGAGATCCTGGCTATACTGCGTGCACCATGGCTTAGGCCGACGCTTATTTGGTGGAGGGGTCGGTGATTTGGGTGGAAGGTGTCCTGCTCGCGCCGGCGGTCGAGGCATGTGGGATGTGGAAGGAGGAGGATGGGGGTCGGGTGTGGATTACCTGCCTGGATAGACGAGGCCGAGCAGCGTGAAGGAGCGTCGCCGGCGAGGAGGCGGAGGCGCTGCAAGCAAGGAGTGAAGGTTTCAACTTGGAAAGGAAGGTGGAAAGAGGGGGAAATGTGGCTTTTGGTAAGGGGGAGGGGGCGGGGAGGTAGATATTTCCGCAGAAGCCGAAAATTTGGAATCGCTTCAGCCGAAAAACTGGCGCGCAAAGTGTCATCAGACACGGTCCCTTATTCAGAACTGTGTAGGATATGTGGACATCACAAACGATTCAGATAGCTTAACCCGTGTGTGATGAGTTTGAGCGTCAAAAGTTTTGGTTCGAATTTCCATGGTTTCAGTGGTCATCCACGTCATTGCATAATTTGGGTACACAAAGGAGACTACAGCACACCCACACTTCTTAATCGAGCAAGTTCAGCAATTAAACAAAGCTAGCTGACCTAAACATTACTCTAACAATTAAAGACCGGCGCTCTTAATTAAACAAAACAAAGAGTACTACTACGGCCGGTGCTCGTCGATCTCCGCCGCCGCCTCCATGTCCAGCTCGCGCCCGACGATCTCCTGGGGAAGGGGCTCCATGGCATCCATCGCACCATACTCGGCAAGCATCTCGCCATCCACGTCCGCCATCTCTTTGGAAAAGGCTGCCACGAGCTGGGCGTGGGCGGATGCGATCTGGGCTTGGACGGGCTCCGTCGTTGCAAGGTATGCGGCGGAGGAACGGACGGCTGCTCGAACGCTCTCGGCGATTGCCAGCTCTTCGGCCATGGGTTGCCGACCGTTGTCGGAGAAGCTTCGTTCGATTTGTGCGGTGACCGCCATGAGCTGGGCGTGGGCAGCCTCGACATGGTCGTGGGCGGCCTCCATCAGGGCTAAGGCCACCGCTGCAGAACGGGAAGCTGCTGTGCCGCTCTCGCTAGTTGCTATCCCCGAGGCAGATGTTGCTGCCGCCACCTGAGAAGCAACAACGGCCGTTTGGGCTGCCTTTGCCGCCCGGATGCAGATTGCGGCCGCGCTAATGCACCTTATTAGCATGCGCATGGCGGCTGTGGCCGTGCCCTCACCGGAGTGGGCCACCGAAGTTGCCCTCACGACGCGGGTCCACGTGCCCATCTTTCACCGGCGACGATTGAACAGTGAAATGATATTTGGGGAGCGAGCTAGTGTGCTTGAGATGCCGGCTGTGGACTGTAGCCGACGCACCTTCTCGCGTAAGCCTGCTACCTCTTGAGCACTGCGTTGGTTTTCCCTTGAAGAGGAAAGGGTGATGCAGTAAAGTAGCGTAAGTATTTCCCTCAGTTTTTGAGAACCAAGGTATCAATCCAGTAGGAAACCACGCTCGAGTCCCACACACCTACACAAACAAATAAGAACATCGCAACCAACGCGATAAAGGGGTTGTCAATCCCTTCACGGTCACTTACGAGAATGAGATCTGATAGATATGATAAGATAATATTTTTGGTATTTTTATGATAAAGACTAAACGTAAAGAAAGCAAAATAAACGGCGCTAGAAATAGCTTCTTGACGGGAGATTAATATGGTGGAAAATAGACCGGGGGGCCATAGGTTTCACTAGTGGCTTCTCTCAAGATAGCATAAGTATTACGGTGGGTGAACAAATTACTGTCGAGCAATTGATAGAATTGAGCATAGTTATGAGAATATCTAGGTATGATCATGTATATAGGCATCACATCCGCGACAAGTAGACCGAAACGATTCTGCATCTACTACTATTACTCCACACATCGACCGCTATCCAGCATGCATCTAGAGTATTAAGTTCAAAAGAACAGAGTAACGCTTTAAGCAAGATGACATGATGTAGAGGGATAAACTCATGCAATATGATATAAACCCCATCTTGTTATCCTCGATGGCAACAATACAATACGTGCCTTGCCGCCCCTACTGTCACTGGGAAAGGACACTGCAAGATTGAACCCAAAGCTAAGCACTTCTCCCATTGCAAGAAAGATCAATCCAGTAGGCCAAACCAAACTGATAATTCGAAGAGACTTGCAAAGATAACCAATCATACATAAAAGAATTCAGAGGAGATTCAAATATTGTTCATAGATAAACTTGATCATAAACCCACAATTCATCGGTCTCGACAAACACACCGCAAAAGAAGATTACATCGAATAGATCTCCAAGAAAATCAAGGAGAACTTTGTATTGAGATCCAAAGAGAGAGAAGAAACCATCTAGCTAATAACTATGGACCCGAAGGTTTGAGGTAAACTACTCACACATCATCGGAGAGGCTATAGTGTTGATGTAGAAGCCCTCCGGGATCAATGCCCCCTCCGGCGGGACGCCGGAAAAGGCCCCAAGATGGGATCTCACGGGTACAGAAGGTTGCGGCGGTGGAATTAGGTTTTCGTGGATGCCTCTGATGGTTTGGGGGTACGGAGGTATATATAGGAGGAAGAAGTAGGTCGGTGGAGCCACGAGGGTGGAGGGCGCGCCCCCTACCTCATGGCCTCCTCGATGATTTCTTGACGTCCACTCCAAGTCATCTCGATCACGTTTGTTCCAAAAATCACGTTCCCGAAGGTTTCATTCTGTTTGGACTCCGTTTGATATTCCTTTTCTGCGAAACACTGAAATAGGCAAAAAAACAGCAATTCGGGCTGGGCCTCCGGTTAATAGGTTAGTCCAAAAAATAATATAAAAGTGTATAAATAAGCCCATTAAACATCCAAAACAGAATATATATAATAGCATGGAACAATCAAAAATTATAGATACGTTGGAGACGTATCAAGCATCCCCAAGCTTAATTCCTGCTCGTCCTCGAGTAGGTAAATGATAAAAACAGATTTTTTGATGTGGAATGCTACTTAGCATAATTTTTAGTGTAGAACATGGCGAGCCTTACTTACGACTGTTGCACTTCACTCGCTGCTCGTTCATTCACTTGCTCATGAACTCGCTGCTTCGCCAGAAGCGACTAGTTGCCTCCTTTCCTCCGCCGAAAGATGCAACCCTCTTAATTGTGGTATGAATATTCAGATCCGAAAGATTCAAGATAAAAGTTTAATATTGACATAAAAATAATAATACTTCAAGCATACTAACTAAGCAATCATGTCTTCTCAAAATAACATGGCCAAAGAAAGTTATCCCTACAAAATCATATAGTCTGGCTATGCTCTATCTTCATCACACAAAGTATTTAAATCATGCACAACCCCGATGACAAGCCAAGCAATTGTTTCATACTTTTTATGTTCTCAAACTTTTTCAATCTTCACGCAATACATGAGCGTGAGCCATGGACATAGCACTATAGGTGGAATAGGATGGTGGTTGTGGAGAAGACAAAAAAGGAGAAGATAGTCTCACATCAACTAGGCATATCAATGGGCTATGGAGATGCCCATTAGTATATATCAATGTGAGTGAGTAGGGATTGCCATGCAACGGATGCACTAGAGCTATAAGTGTATGAAAGCTCAACAAAATAAACTAAGTGGGTGTGCATCCAACTCGCTTGCTCACGAAGACCTAGGGCATTTTGAGGAAGCCCATCATTGGAATATACAAGCCAAGTTCTATAATGTAAAATTCCCACTAGTATATAAAAATGACAACATAGGAGACTCTCTATCATGAAGATCATGGTGCTACTTTTGAAGCACAAGTGTGGTAAAAGGATAGTAACATTGTCCCTTCTCTCTTTTTCTCTCATTTTTTTTATTTGGGCCTTTTCTCTCTTTTTTATGGCCTCTTTTCTTCTCTTTTTTTTATTTTTCGTCCGGAGTCTCATCCCGACTTATGGGGGAATCATAGTCTCCATCATCCTTTCCTCACTTGGGACAATGCTCTAATAATGATGATCATCACACTTTTATTTACTTACAACTCAAGAATTACAACTCAATACTTAGAACAACAATACGACTCTATGTGAATGCCTCCGACAGAGTACCGGGATATGCAATGAATCAAGAGTGACATGTATAAAAAATTATGAACGGTGGCTTTGCCACAAATACGATGACAATACATGATCATGCAAAGCAATATGACAATGATGAAGCGTGTCATAGCAAACGGAACGGTGGAAAGTTGCATGGCAATATATCTCGGAATGGCTATGGAAATGCCATAATAGGTAGGTATGGTGGCTGTTTTGAGGAAGGTATATGGTGGGTGTATGATAACGGCGAAAGGTGTGCGTTATTAGAGAGGCTAGCAATGGTGGAAGGGTGAGAGTGCGTATAATCCATGGACTCAACATTAGTCATAAAGAACTCATATACTTGTTGCAAAAATCTATTAGTTAACGAAACAAAGTATTACGCGCATGCTCCTAGGTGGATAGATTGGTAGGAAAAGACCATTGCTCGTCCCCGACCGCCACTCATAAGGTAGACAATCAATAAATAAATCATGCTCCGACTTCACCATACGTGCATGCTACAGGAATCACAAACTTTAACACTGGCATTTCTCAAATTCACAACTACTCAACTAGCATGACTCTAATATCACCATCTTCATATCTCAAAACAATTATCAAGCATCAAACTTCTCTTAATATTCAACGCACTTATAAGAAAGTTTTTACTAATCTTGGATGCCTATTATATTAGGACTACCTTCTCAATTTAAGCAAATTGCCATGCTGTTTTGTAGGACTCTCAAAATAATATAAGTGAAGCATGAGAGAACAATAGTTTCTATAAAACAAAAACCACCGTCGTGCTCTAAAAGACATAAGTGAAGCACTAGAGCAAAAACTATATAGCTCAAAAGATATAAGTGAAGCACATAGAGTATTCTAGTAATTTCCGAATCATGTGTGTCTCTCTCAAAAGGGTGTGTACAGCAAGGATGATTGTGGCAAACTAA
Source organism: Triticum aestivum (assembly GCF_018294505.1). Classification (NCBI taxonomy): domain Eukaryota; kingdom Viridiplantae; phylum Streptophyta; class Magnoliopsida; order Poales; family Poaceae; genus Triticum; species Triticum aestivum. The sequence goes on from NC_057808.1 coordinate 260,211,867, forward strand.
CAAACAAAGACTCAAATCATACAAGACGCTCCAAGCAAAACACATATCATGTGGTGAATAAAAATATAGCTCCAAGTAAAGTTACCGATGGATGGGGACGAAAGAGGGGATGCCTTCCGGGGCATCCCCAAGCTTTGGCTTTTCGGTGTCCTTAGATTATCTTGGGGTGCCATGGGCATCCCCAAGCTTAGGCTCTTGCCACTCCTTGTTCCATAATCCATCAAATCCTTACCCAAAACTTGAAAACTTCACAACACAAAACTTAAACAGAAAATCTCGTGAGCTCCGTTAGCGAAAGAAAACAAAACACCACTTCAAGGTACTGTAATGAACTCATTCTTTATTTATATTGGTGTTAAACCTACTGTATTCCAACTTCTCTATGGTTTATAAACTATTTTACTAGCCATAGATTCATCAAAATAAGTAAACAACACACGAAAAACAGAATCTGTCAAAAACAGAACAGTCTGTAGTAATCTGTAACTAACGCAAACTTCTGGAACTCAGAAAAATCCAAAAAAAAATAGGACGACCTAGATAATTTGTTTATTGATCTACTGCAATTGGAATCATTATTTTATCACGTTCTGGTGATTTTTAACAATTGTTTTCGTGAACAGAAAGTTTCTGGAATTTTCAGCAAGATCAAATAACTATCATCCAAGTTCCTATAGGCTAGATCAAAGATTTATTCCTAAACAGAAGCAAAAGGCAAAAAACTAAAATAAAATTGGGTTGCCTCCCAACAAGCGCTATCGTTTAACGCCCCTAGCTAGGCATAAAAGCAAGAATAGATCTAGGTATTGCCATCTTTGGTAGGCAATCCATAAGTGGCTCTCATAATAGATTCATAAGGTAATTTCATCTTATTTCTAGGGAAGTGTTCCATGCCTTTCCTTAAAGGAAATTGGAATCTAATATTCCCTTCCTTCATATCAATGATTGCACCAATCGTTCTAAGGAAAGGTCTACCAAGAATAATAAGACATGAAGGATTGCAATCTATATCAAGAACAATAAAATCTACGGGCACATAGTTCCTATTTGCAACAATAAGAACATCATTAATTCTCCCATAGGTTTCTTAATAGTGGAATCCGCAAGGTGCAAGTTTAAAGAACAATCATCAAATTCACGAAAACCTAACAAATCACATAAAGTTTTTGGAATCGTGGAAACATTAGCACCCAAATCACACAAAGCATAGCATTCATGATCTCTAATTTTAATTTTAATAGTAGGTTCCCACTCATAATAAAGTTTTCTAGGGATAGAAACTTCCAACTCAAGTTTTTCTTCATAAGATTGCATTAAAGCATCAACGATATGTTTAGTAAAAGCTTTATTTTGACTATAAGCATGAGGAGAATTTAGCACGGATTGCAACAAGGAAATACAATCTATCAAAGAGCAACTATCATAATTAAATTCCTTGAAATCCAAAATAGTGGGTTCATTGATATCTAAAGTTTTGACCTCTTCAATCCCACTTTTACAAATTTTAGCATCAAGATCTAAAAACTTCAAATTTTTGGAACACCTTCTAGGTAAAGGTGGCTCATCTCCAGTCCCATCATTATCAAGATTCATATTGCAAAACAAAGATTTAATAGGGGACACATCCATAACTTTTAGATCTTCATCTTTATTCTCATAAAAATTAGAAGAACACGCTTTCATAAAGCAATCTTTCTTAGCACGCATCCTAGCGGTTCTTTCTTTGCACTCATCAATGGAAATTCTCATGGCTTTGAGAGACTCATTGATATCATGCTTAGGTGGAATAGATCTAAGTTTCAAAGAATCAACATCAAGAGAAATTCTATCCACGTTCTTAGCCAATTCATCAACCTTAGGCAATTTTTCTTCAAGCAAAGTATTGAAATTCTTTTGAGAAATCATAAATTCTTTAACACTAGTCTCAAATTCAGAGGGCATCTAATTAAAATTTCCATAAGAGTTGTTGTAGGAATTACCATAATTATTAGAGAAATAACTAGGATACGGTCTAGGATTAAAGTTTCCTCTATACGCGTTGTTACCAAAATTATTCCTACCAACAAAATTCACATCCATAGATTCATTATTATTCTCAATCAAGGTAGACAAGGGCATATCATTAGTGTAACATCCCAAATTTTCAATTTGGAATGTTCTACATAGGTCATTCATGCATATCATATTTTGTTGCATTTCGTTTCGCGATCCTCGAAAATTCTAAGCAACTCAAGGACCCTCGAAGAGAGTTGGGGATTTCACGTTTTTCATATTTGACTTTTATCAAATATCGAAACAAGGATCACTTTGGTTTATTTATTTTTCTCTCCAAAATATTTCATATGAAAAAATATAAGAGAGGAGATAATATGACTTCTCCAAAATAAATGAAATATTGGAGGAAAAATATTAAAATTAGATAATATTTTTATTGGGTTTTTATTGGAATTTTATTTTGAATTAGAAAAAAAAAAGGTGCATTTTTCAAAATTGCATTTTAGGCCAAGAAAATGTTCACCTTGTTCTAATATTTTATTTAGACGGTGAAAATTTGTTTTGGTATTTTTAGATTTTTTATTTATTTTTCTAGGATGTTATTTCGGCAGAATATGTTTAGAAAAAACTCCCGCCGGACCGCACTGGGCCGAGGCCCAGCCGCGCGCCTCCCCGCACCGGCTCGGGAGAGGACTCCCGAGCAGCGCCGCCACCGCCAGGACGTGTCCGTCCCGGACAAGCCGCCACCGCCCCCTCCCGCAAGCCACCGCCGCCCTTCCCTCCTTAAAAGCCGCCACCCCCGCCCCCACTTCGCCTCCCCACCCCACCACCGCAGCCCGCAGCAGCAGCCACGCAGCCGCCGCCGCCGCCAAGCCGCCTAGCTGCCCCGTGCGCCGCCCGCCTCGCAGCCGCACCACCCGCGCCACCCTGCCATCGCCCGCGCCGCCGCCCCGCTCGCCGTTCGGTTTTTTTCGGTTTATGTAAAACCGTCGGGTTTTTTTAAAACCCTAGCTACGTTTTTTTAGATCGGTTCGTTGGTTTTCTCAGTTTAGTTTATTTAGCGGACATTCGACCGTGCGTTCATTTTAACGAACGGTTTTCACCCGTTAGTCACAGACAACGAACGTTCGTTCGTTAGCCTGTTCGTCCATTTTTTTTCTCGGGTTTTTCGCGATTATTTTCGATCACGATTTCTGATCCGATTTTCGTTTTAGTTTATCTTTTTGCTCGTTTATCGGAATCAGACGATTCAAGCGCCTAGATCTTCGTCTCGAAACCCTCTTTCTGTTTGACCAACTTGAACAAGATTTTGGTACTGTAAAATTTGACTTTAGTTCAGATTAGTAATCGGATCTTGTTTCTTTCGCAGTTTGAGTTTCGTTGCTCCGTTTGATTTGATTCTTTTTGCAAACCGGAGTTCTTAAGTTGAACTTTCTGGTTAGTTCTTCTTATTTGAGTTTTACCCGTGCATCTGTGATTGATTGCTTATGTATGCTATTGTTTGTTTGCGATAGAATTCCCGGAGTGCGAAGCGTGCTACTACGAGTCCCTAGGTTTTGCGGATCGTCAGCAAGGCAAGTAACACATTGATCATACTCTTTTCATACCCAGTTTTTATGCATTAGTTCCAATCCTCAAACACTGCATGATTAGGATGTGATTTAAATTGTGGGTTTGGGAAGTAGTTGATGAGGTAGAACCTATTGCCTTGTTTTGTTATCAAGCCTTGGGAGTTACTTCTACGTTATGCTTATATTGCTATGCTATGCTCGTAGACGTGGATTGGGTTCGAGTGTATCCATGACAGATGTGAGATTGTTAATTAATGGTTCAACTTAAGGTGGCAACTTTAATACACATCTGGGTGGATTGCTTGTTTGGGCACCTGGAGAATCCAGTGTTGTCCTAGGATATCCCGGAGTACCCGTGTGATTTTCCTACGGTCCGCCACCCAGGCTCAAAGGGATCTTAAGATTATTCATGCTAGAAACTTCCGTGTGCAGCCACAAGCCATTATGGGCTCTGGCATAGTTGAGTATGTTGCGTGACCTCTTTCAGTGGTGGGCTAGCAGATGTAGAGGGAAAGTAGGTGTAACTGTCCACCCAGAGTAAAGAGTTAATGCTTCCGAAAGACGGTGTCTCGGTCATCCGTTTCTCAAACACCATGTGGAGCGAGAAATTCAATGGAGGAGATCGAGTCTTGTGGGGAAAAGTGCGCAAACCTCTGCAGAGTGTACAATCTAATCATGATTAGCCGTGTCCCCGGTTATGGACATCTTGAGTATCTAGTACTTGGATTATCCTATTGTATCTCATCACTCTAATTTAATTTGTTGGGTTAATGAATTACTTTAATTGGGATTGAGTTGGAGGAACCTTCTCAATGATGTTTCAACTACCATGATAGTTAAAATAAAACTTATTCCTTTGTTGTAGGAAAACCTTATAACCATAGAGCCTCCACCAGCCATATTTGCATATAGTGATAGCATTATTCTGTTCATTGCTCTATTGTCTTACATTGCCAGCATATTCCATGTGCTGACCCATTTTCGGGCTGCAACATATCATGTTGCAGACTTTTCAGGCGGGGAGTAAGGTTTGCTAGGTCGTTGCCGTGCAGCTCAGCTATGCCGTTGGAGTTGATGGACTCACTTTATCTTCCAAGCCTTCCGCTGTTATCGTATTAGATGGCCTTAAGCCATATTTATTGTAATAAGTTCTCTTTTGAGACATTCGATGTAATAAGTGTGTGATTGCTACTCTGTTATAAATCCTTCGAGTACTGTGTGTGTCAGCATTACCGATCCAGGGATGACACTGAAGCACAGAGACTTGACCGTTTGAGGTCGGGTCGCTACAAGATGGTATCAGAGCACACGCTGAGTGTAGGACACGACCACTAAGTTAAGCCATAGGTCACTCTTCTCTACTCATTTCTGACTCCTCTCCATTTTCTACTCTTTAGGATGGCGGATTCGAGGAACAAGTTTGCACAACCGGATGAAGACACACCCTTTGGACGACACTTGAAGGAAGTCACTAGATACCTGAACATCGGAATACCAAGCTTCACCGGGACCTACAACGCCACATTACCAGAAGAGGAGCGCTGGATGATTCGAGTTCAAGTTCCAGGAAGGACGTTCACGCCAGTCACAGAGCCCATAGAGTTTTCCTTTGATGCACCAACCTGGAGTCTAGGAAAGAGCATGGCAGCTCACATCGCCATGGGACGCATCGGCAAAGTTTACCACAAGGACCTCAAGGACACCATCTACCAGATATGTGGGCGCCGAGATGAGCAATGGGAGATAGTCAGCACCAGGAAGGACAGGTCCATCACAGCTTTCATCCAGGAGTTAAACCAGCACATTCGACGCCAGGAAAACCAGATGTGCGCACACATGATAGATTTGAAGAAGGCAAAGATAAGGATCGCCGAGCTTGAAGAGGAACTCAAGTCTACACGCGATGGATATGAAGAAGAAATTGCAACACTATTGGAGAAGAACGATGACCTGATAAAGAAGATCAGAGTATTCATGGGAGACCCCGCGCCAGGAGGAGAAGACGACGATTCCACTTGTCCGGAGAACTACATCATCATCGACGACACCGATTCCGACCCCGACGACAGTGAAGATGACTTTGAAGATGAAGCTGGAGCAGACATCATGGAGTCTTCCACCGATCAAAATTTCTAGATGACCACCAAATGATTAGTAGTATTCCCCCATGTATATAGTAGTAGTCCGAGCACTTTTTTACGATTTTCTAGACCGTTTGTATGCCCTTGCTTGATTGATTGAGTGATATGATTGTGTTTGTCTCATGTACATATGGGTAGTGTTTTCTCACTAGACCTCTTTTTCTATTCTAATCTCTCCCCTCTAAACCCATCAGATGCCTCTGAGACGTGACACCGGATTTGTCTTTCCACCGGAGATCACCCAGTTGATCCAGCAGCAGAATGCCTTGATGCAGATATTAGTCCAGAACCAAGGCAACAACAACAACAACAACAACCCTCCGCCACCACCACCAGTTGACAACTTAGCTCATTTCCTGAGGTTACAGCCGCCGGTGTTTTCCAGTAGCACCAAGCCAATAGTTGCGGATGACTGGCTACGCAGGATTGGAAGGGAGTTGACCACCGCAGGTTGCACGGATGCAGAGCAGGTGCGTTTTGCCGCACATCAGTTGGACGGACCAGCAGCCTCATGGTGGGAGAATTACACAGCCACATTTCCCATAGCCAATGTTACTTGGGATCAGTTTCAGCAAGCATTCCGCACAGCCCACGTCTCAACTGGAGCTATGGGCATGAAGAAGCATGAGTTTCGCAACTTACGCCAAGGGAACCGTACTGTGGGGCAGTACGTGGATGAATTTAGTAAGCTATCTCGTTATGCCCCTGATGATGTGGCCACAGATGCCGCAAAGCAGGAGAAGTTTATGGAAGGGCTGAATGATGAGATGAGCATGCAGTTGATGGTGGCAACATTCAACAACTACCAGGAGTTGGTAGACAAGGCTCTTATGATTGAAGGGAAGCAGCATCAGATTGAGAGCCGCAAAAGGAAGTATGGACAAGGAAGGTACAACTCAGGAGCTCAGCAGAAGCCTCGTTTAACCCCGAACTCGGGAGGACTTGTCCATAACCATGGAGGTCACACCCACAATGAATGGAAACGGGAACGGAGCAGGTAGTAATCAGAACCGCTCTAACCCAGCCACACCCGCCAAGAAGGACCTAAGTCACATTACTTGTTTCAAGTGCGGGAAGACTGGACACTACGCCACTGAGTGCCCTGAAGCGAAGAATGGGAATGGCAATGGAAGCACTGGGAAGAAGCCCAACCCTTTCAACAGGGGACAAGTGAACCACGTGAACGTGGAGGAGGTTGAGGAGCAGCCTGATGCCGTTATCGGTAAGTTTTTGGTTAAGTCATTTACTGCAATCGTTCTTTTTGATACTGGTGCATCGCATTCATACATATCAAGGGGATTCGTGGATAAGTATAAACTGCCCACTAAAGTACTCAGGACACCCATGTTAGTAAGTTCACCAGGAGCGGAGTATATGGCAAGCCAAGGATGCTTTCAGATGCCATTGACCATTGGAAGCCATGTTTTCCCCTCAGACCTGATAATTTTGGAGTCACAAGGATTGGATGTGATACTGGGAATGGATTGGCTATCGATGTATGGGGGAAACATCGATTGCGCGAGTAAGTCGATTTTGCTCACCACCCCGGAGGGAAAAAGGATCAAGTATGTATCTAGGCATGCGCCTAGGAGGAGCCAAGTAAATTCCCTCACGGGAGTTGTTCAGGAGGAAGTGCCTGTAGTGAAGGATTACCCAGATGTTTTTCCAGAGGAGTTGCCAGGCATGCCGCCAGATCGAGACATCGAGTTTTTGATAGAGCTATTGCCAGGCACCGGGCCAATATCAAAGAGACCCTACCGGATGCCCGCAAATGATCTAGAAGAGATCAAGAAGCAGATTAAGGAGTTGTTGGAGAAAGGTTACATCCGACGAAGTTCATCACCATGGGGAGCACCAGTGCTCTTGGTTGAGAAGAAGGATGGATCGTTAAGAATGGTGGTTGATTATCGTGCGTTGAATGAAGTGACGATCAAGAACAAGTACCCACTGCCGATGATCAATGATTTATTTGACCAGTTGACAGGAGCTAAAGTGTTTTCGAAGATCGATCTGCGATCAGGATATCACCAGCTGAAGATTCGAGAGAAGGATATACCTAAGACAGCTTTCACCACAAGGTACAGGCTGTATGAGTATACGGTCATGTCTTTTGGACTGACTAACGCCCCTGCCTATTTCATGAGTATGATGAACAAGGTGTTCATGGAGTTCTTGGATAAGTTCGTTGTGGTGTTCATTGATGATATCTTGGTATACTCGAAGAATGAAGAGGAGCACAAGGAGCATCTACGTATGGTTCTGGAGAAGCTCAGGGAACATCAGTTGTATGCCAAGTTCAGCAAATGTGAGTTTTGGTTGAAGGAAGTTGGATTTCTTGGACATGTTATATCAGGAGAAGGTATAGCAGTGGATCCCACCAAGGTTCAGTCAGTCACTGAGTGGTTGGCACCCACCTCAGTTGGAGAGATCCGCAGTTTTCTTGGACTCGCGGGATATTATCGGAGATTTATTGAGAATTTCTCTAAGATTGCAAAGCCTATGACGGCATTGTTGAAGAAGGACACTAAGTTCCATTGGACTGATGAATGTGAAGCAAGTTTTCAGGAGTTGAAGAAACGTTTGACTACAGCCCCAGTGCTGATTCTGCCGGATATACGCAAGGACTTCCAAGTGTATTGCGATGCTTCACGCTTAGGACTTGGAGGAGTACTGATGCAAGACGGAAGAGTTGTTTCGTATGCCTCACGACAACTGAAACCGCATGAGTTAAATTATGCCACGCATGATTTGGAGTTAGCAGCCGTAGTGCATGCGCTCAAGACCTGGAGACATTTTCTCATTGGAAACCGTTGCGATGTATACACGGATCACAAGAGTTTGAAGTACATCTTCACACAGAAGGAGCTTAACCTCAGGCAGAGGAGATGGTTGGAGCTCATAAAGGATTATGATATGAAGCTGCATTATCATCCAGGAAAGGCCAATGTCGTAGCAGACGCTTTGAGCCGTAAGAGTTATGTTAACACCCTCGTAAGCGGAGGGATGCCAAAGGAGTTAGCCGAGGATCTCAGGGAACTTCGATTGGAGATAGTTCCTAAAGGTTTTGTGGCAACATTGGAGGTTCAGTCAACACTATTGGAAAAGATTCGAGAAGCTCAGAAGGACGACAAGGAGATTGCTGAGATAAAGAGAAGATGAGTGAAGGGAAAGCCAAAGGATTTCGTGAGGATGAGCACGACACCTTATGGTTTGAGGACCGTATATATGTGCCCAATAATGCAGAGATCAGAAGGTTGATTCTACAGGAAGCTCATGACTCGCCATACTCGATACACCCCGGAAACACCAAGATGTATTTGGATTTGAAGGAGCGTTTCTGGTGGACTGGTATGAAGAAGGATATTGCCGGGTATGTAGCCGTATGTGATGTATGTCAGAGAGTGAAGGCAGAACATCAGAAGCCAGCAGGATTGCTACAGCCTATGCCGATACCCGAATGGAAGTGGGATAAGCTTGGCATGGATTTTATCACCGGATTGCCCAGGACCAAAACAGGATATGATTCTATATGGGTAGTAGTTGATCGCTTGACCAAAGTGGCTCACTTTATCCCAGTGAAAACCACGTATACAAGTGCAAAGTTGGCCAAGATATACATGACCAGGATCGTATGTTTGCATGGAGTTCCGAGGACCATCGTATCAGATAGAGGAACGCAGTTTACTTCAAAATTTTGGCATCAGTTGCACCAGACCTTGGGTACCAGACTGGAGTTCAGTACAACTTTTCATCCGCAGACAGATGGACAGACTGAGAGAGTCAATCAGATTCTGGAGGACATGTTGAGAGCTTGTGCACTAGACTACGGATCTAGTTGGGATGACAACTTGCCCTACGCAGAGTTCTCATACAACAACAGCTACTAGGCCAGTTTGAAGATGGCACCGTTCGAAGCCTTGTATGGGAGAAGATGTCGAACACCGTTGATGTGGGATGAAGTTGGAGACCGCCAGTTGTTTGGACTGGATTTGATTAAGGAATCTGAAGAGAAGGTTAAACTGATTCGAGATAGACTGAAGGTAGCACAGTCAAGGCAGAAGAGTTACGCCGACTCAAAACACAAGGAGGTAGTCTATGAAATCGGAGACAGAGCATATCTGCGAGTTTCACCCTTGCGAGGTGTTAAATGTTTTGGAGTTAAGGGAAAGTTAGCCCCGAGATTTGTGGGACCATACCGTGTTTTGGAACGCATGGGAGAGGTTGCCTACAAGTTGGAGTTACCCGAAGGACTGTCAGGAGTTCATGATGGGTTTCACATTTCCCAGTTGAAGAAGTGTCATGCTGAGATGGCCGATATACCGCTGAGAGATACAGTACCCCTGGAGGCAATTCAGTTGGACAGTGATTTGACCTATGAAGAGAAACCAGTCAAAATTCTTGAGTTTGCCAGCCGAGTCACTCGCAGCAAGGTTATCAAGTTTTGCAAAGTTCAGTGGAGCCACCATACCGAGGATGAAGCCACCTGGGAACGAGAGGATGATCTTCGCAAAGACCACCCACACCTATTTTCTAGCCAACCCGAATCTCGAGGGCAAGATTCATCTTAAGGGGGGTAGGTTTGTAACATCCCAAATTTTCAATTCGGAATGTTATACATGAGTCATTCATGCATATCATATTTTGTTGCATTTCGTTTCGCGATCCTCGAAAATTCTAAGCAACTCAAGGACCCTCGGAGAGAGTTGGGGATTTCACGTTTTTCATATTTGACTTTTATCAAATATCGAAACAAGGATCACTTTGGTTTATTCATTTTTCTTTCCAAAATATTTCATATGAAAAAATATAAGAGAGGAGATAATATGACTTCTCCAAAATAAATGAAATATTGGAGGAAAAATATTAAAACCAGATTAATATTTTTATTGGGTTTTTATTGGAATTTTTTTTGAATTAGAAAAAAGGTGCATTTTTCAAAATTGCATTTTAGGCCAAGAAAATGTTCACCCTGTTCTAAATATTTTATTTAGATGGTGAAAATTTGTTTTGGTATTTTTGGATTTTTTATTTATTTTTCTAGAATTTTATTTCGGCGGAATATGTTAAAAAAACTCCCGCCGGACCGCACTAGGCCGAGGCCCAGCCGGCCCAGCCGCGCGCCTCCCCGCACTGGCTCGGGAGAGGACTCCTGAGCAGCGCCGCCGCCGCCAGGACGTGTCTGTCCCGGACACGCCGCCACCACCCCCTCCCGCAAGCCACCGCCGCCCTTCCCTCCTTAAAAGCCGCCACTCCCGCCCCCACTTCGCAACCCCACCCCGCCACCGCAGCAGCAGCCGCCACCGTCGTCGCCGAGCCGCCCCGCGCGCGCCCGCCTCGTCGCCTCGCAGCCGCACCACCCGCTCCACCCCGCCGTCGCCCGTGCCGCCGCCCCGCTCGCCGGAAGCCGCCGGAGTTCGCAAATCTCGCCGTTCGGTTTTTTTTGGGTTTAGGTAAAACTGTCGGTTTTTTAAAACCCTAACTACGTTTTTTTAGATCGGTTCGTAGTTTTCTCGGTTTAGTTTATTTAGCGGACGTTCGACCGTGTGTTCGTTTTAACGAACGGTTTTCGCCCGTTAGTCACAGACAACGAACGTTCGTTCGTTAGCCTGTTCGTCCGTTTTTCTTTTTCTCAGGTTTTTCGTGATTATTTTCGATCGCGATTTCTGATCCGATTTTCGTTTTATTTATCTTTTCGCTCGTTTATTGGAATCAGGCGATTCAAGCACCTAGATCTTCGTCTCGAAACCCTCTTTCTCTTTGACCAACTTGAACAAGATTTTGGTACTGTAAATTTTGACTTTAGTTCAGATTAGTAATCGGATCTTGTTTCTTTTGCAGTTTGAGTTTCGTTGCTCCGATTGATTTGATTCTTTTTGCAAACCGGAGTTCTTAAGTTGAACTTTCTGGTTAGTTCTTCTTGTTTGAGTTTTACCCGTGCATCTGTGATTGATTGCTTATGTATGCTATTGTTTGTTTGCGATAGAATTCCCGGAGTGCGAAGCGTGCTACTACGAGTCCCTAGGTTTTGCGGATCGTCAGCAAGGCAAGTAACACATTGATCATACTCTTTTCATACCCAGTTTTTATGCATTAGTTCCAATCCTCAAACACTGCATGATTAGGAGGTGATTAAATTGTGGGTTTGGGAAGTAGTTGATGAGGTAGAACCTATTGCCCTGTTTTGTTATCAAACCTTGGGAGTTACTTCTACGTTATGCTTATATTGCTATGCTATGCTCGTAGACGTGGATTGGGTTCGAGTGTATCCATGACAGATGTGAGATTGTTAATTAATGGTTCAACTTAAGGTGGCAACTTTAATACACATCTGGGTGGATTGCTTGTTTGGGCACCTGGAGAATCCAGTGTTGTCCTAGGATATCCCGGAGTACCCGTGTGATTTTCCTACGGTCCGCCACCCAGGCTCAAAGGGATCTTAAGATTATTCATGCTAGAAACTTCCGTGTGCAGCCACAAGCCATTATGGGCTCTGGCATAGTTGAGTAAGTTGTGTGACCTCTTTCAGTGGTGGGCTAGCAGATGTAGAGGGAAAGTAGGTGTAACTGTCCACCCAGAGTAAAGAGTTAATGCTTCCGAAAGACTGTGTCTCGGTCATCCATTTCTCAAACACCCTGTAGTGCGAGAAATCCAACGGAGGAGATCGAGTCTTGTGGGGAAAAGTGCGCAAACCTCTGTAGAGTGTACAATCTAATCATGGTTAGCCGTGTCCCCGGTTATGGACATCTTGAGTATCTAGTACTTGGATTATCCAATTGTATCTCATCACTCTAATTTAATTTGTTGGGTTAATGAATTACTTTAATTGGGATTGAGTAGGAGGAACCTTCTCAATGATGTTTCAACTACCATGATAGTTAAAATAAAACTTATTCCTTTGTTGTTGGGAAAAATTGGCTATTCGCAAAAACCTTATAACCATAGAGCCTCCACCAGCCATATTTGCATATAGTGATAGCATTATTTTGTTCATTGCTCTACTGTGTTACATTGCCAGCATATTCCATGTGCTGACCCGTTTTCAGGATGCAACATATCATGTTGCAGACTTTTCAGACGAGGAGTAAGGTTTGCTAGGTCGTTGACGTGCAGCTCAGCTATGCCGTTGGAGTTGATGGACTCACTTTATCTTCCAAGTATTCCGCTGTTATCGTATTAGATGGCCTTAAGCCATATTTATTGTAATAAGTTCTCTTTTGAGACATTCGATGTAATAAGTGTGTGATTGCTACTCTGTTATAAATCCTTCGAGTACTGTGTGTGTCAGCATTACCGATCCAGGGATGACACTGAAGCACAGAGACTTGACCGTTTGAGGTCAGGTCGCTACAATTAGGATCAGAAGAAACACTCTTATTAGCAAATAATTTCATAACTTCATCCATCTTTCCACTCAAAACATTAATTTCTTCTATCGCATGCACCTTTTTACTAGTAGATCTTTCAGTATGCCATTGAGAATAATTAACCATAATATTATCTAGGAGTTTAGTAGCTTCTCCTAAAGTGATTTCCATAAAAGTGACTCCCGCGGCCGAATCTAAAAGATTTCTAGAAGCAAATTTCAATCCGGCATAAATTTTTTGTATAATCATCCATAAATTCAAACCATGAGTAGGGCAATTACGTATCATTAATTTCATTCTCTCCCAAGCTTGTGCAACATGTTCATGATCAAGTTGCTTAAAATTCATAATATCGTTTCTAAGAGAGATGATTTTAGCGGGAGGAAAATACTTAGAGATAAAAGCATCTTTGCACTTATTCCATGAATCAATACTATTTTTAGGCAAAGACAAAAACCAAGCTTTAGCACGATCTCTAAGCGAAAAAGGAAATAGCTTCAATTTAACAATATCATTATCCACATCTTTCTTCTTTTGCATATCACACAAATCAACAAAGCCATTCAGATGGGTAGCGGCATCTTCACTAGGAAGGTCGGCGAATTGATCTTTCATGACAAGATTCAGCAAAGCAGCATTAATTTCACAAGATTCAGCATCGGTAAGAGGAGCAATCGGAGTGCTAAGAAAATCATTGTTGTTGGTATTGGTAAAGTCACACGATTTAGTATTATCTTGAGCCATCGTGACAAACAAGTAATCCAACACACAAGCAAACAAGAAACAAGCGAAAAAGAGGCGAACGGAAAAGAGGGCGAATAAAACGGAAAGGGTGAAGTGGGGGAGAGGAAAGCGAGAGGCAAATGGCAAATAATGTAATGCGAGGGATAAGAGTTTGTGATGGGTACTTGGTATGTCTTGACTTGTGCGTAGACTCCCCGGCAACGGCGCCAGAAATGGCTAGTTGCTCGGAGTCAAATCTTGACTTGACTTGGCGTAAGCCTCCCCGGCAACGGCGCAAGAAATCCTTCTTGCTACCTCTTGAGCACTGCGTTGGTTTTCCCTTGAAGAGGAAAGGGTGATGCAGTAAAGTAGCGTAAGTATTTCCCTCAGTTTTTGAGAACCAACGTATCAATCCAGTAGGAGACCACGCTCGAGTCCCACGCACCTACACAAACAAATAAGAACCTCGCAACCAACGCGATAAAGGGGTTGTCAATCCCTTCACGGTCACTTACGAGAGTGAGATCTGATAGATATGATAAGATAATATTTTTGGTATTTTTATGATAAAGACTAAAAGTAAAGAAAGCAAAATAAACGGCGCTAGAAATAGCTTGTTGACGGGAGATTAATATGACCCGGGGGCCATAGGTTTCACTAGTGGCTTCTCTCAAGATAGCATAAGTATTACGGTGGGTGAACAAATTACTGTCGAGCAATTGATAGAATTGAGTATAGTTATGAGAATATCTAGGTATGATCATGTATATAGGCATCACGTCTGCGACAAGTAGACCGAAAGGATTCTGCATCTACTACTATTACTCCACACATCGACCGCTATCCAGCATGCATCTAGAGTATTAAGTTCAAAAGAACAGAGTAACGCTTTAAGCAAGATGACATGATGTAGAGGGATAAACTCATGCAATATGATATTGTCGGTGTACAAAAAGAGGGGCGCACTTCTGTACCCCTTTACCTGTGCACGGGCAGTCGGAGCCGCGCCCACGGTCACACCAAGCAGAACAGGGGAGGTGAGCCAAGGTAAGACCAAAGCCCAAGATAACCAAAGCAACGCCAAGGCCAAGACCACAAAGAGCAGAGGGACGAAGCAGGTTCCCCCGGCAAGACCCTTGCCGGGGCAGCTCGCCCAACACCAACAGAGCGAGCCACCCTTGAGCCCACGGTCTCCAACATCACGTTGGGCCAGGGCTCGGGAGGCACCTCCATGGTGGCATGCAGATCTTTGTGAAGACAAGGAACACTCAAGATCAGATGAGGATTAGAAGACGACGATCCTCGGCAAGATCCTTGCCGAGGAAGGCCACCAGACCCCCGGCAAGGTCCTTGCCGGGGACGACAGCGCGCCGCGGCAAGACCCTTGCCGGGCCACACGGCAAGGCCCTCACCAAGGATGCCAGCAGGGCCACCGCCAGGCCTGCACCAACCAAGTTTCCACCACCGTTCACATGCAGCTGCTAGCCCAACCAGCTGGGCGGGCACCTGCGTGGCAACATGCAGCTCCCAGGCCAACTCATCAAGCGCCTGCGTGGTGGCATGCAGATCTTCGTGGAGGCTCCACCACCGCGCCACCTCAGCTGCCTGCCTGCCTACGTGGCGCCGCATGCATCGCTGACCAGGGCGCGTGTCGAAGCAAGGAGGAGCGGCGACGGACGGGACGGGCCTCGCCCCGTCCCCAATAAAGCAAGGGGACACCTAAGCTACGCATTAAATGCGTCTTGTCCTGTAATACGAGCGATAAGCTCAGGGCACTGTGCACCTTTCCACCTCCTGTGTGCCACTGTGGTGACCCCTTCCGACTATAAAAGGAGGCCCATGGCATACTGGAGAGGGATTCGGCTCTCTGGAACCACGCACTCACCACAGCTAGTTCAAGAGCTCAAGAACTCTCTGAAATACACCCACCAAAGCAGGACTAGGATTTTACGCATCCTCGCGGCCCGAACCTAGGTAAACGATCCTTGTGCTGGTTACTAATCCTGCTCTTCTCGCAACCCCACGCCCTGGCAACCGTAGTAGGGATTCTTGTGATCCCATAGGTGTCATTCCACAGCGACATCTTTGGCGCGCCAGGTAGGGGCCGTCGTTGTGAGAATCTGGTCTAGTAGTTAGGGTAGCAGTTCTTCGTCGCCATGGCTCCTAAGAAGAAGACGGCCATGGCGATCGGCTCGTTGGGACCCGAACGGCCCGTGCCGGTGCGGACGAGCAGTGGACCGGTCGCGGACAGGACCCGGGCCGCGGTCCGCGAGCACCAGCATTGCCCTGGCAGTCA
Organism: Triticum aestivum; assembly: GCF_018294505.1. Classification (NCBI taxonomy): domain Eukaryota; kingdom Viridiplantae; phylum Streptophyta; class Magnoliopsida; order Poales; family Poaceae; genus Triticum; species Triticum aestivum. The sequence continues at coordinate 260,227,957 of NC_057808.1, forward strand.
GAGCCTGGCGAGCAGCGTCGTTCGCGCGCCAGACAACTGGCCGCACGTCGCCAGATCCAAAGACGGAGCTGGGGCCCCCGCAGGCGGCGCGGGGCCCTCCAGGGGTGTCGTTGTGCCACCTCCGGGCGGCGCCGTGACCTCCAGGACGCCCACACCGGTGACCACCGCGCGCTCTTCCCATGGTGTGCGCGCCGAGCAGCGTCACCACACTGGTGACCCTGGGCACCGCCATGGGAAGAGCCATGTGCGTCATCCACAAGATGAAGGGGTTCAGCATGCCCGCCGAAGTGCTGGCGAAAATGGCACGCAGCCGCCGGGTCGTAACGGAGCTCCTTCTAACATAGTTAGAAGTCGAAGCACGCCGTGATCCACGCAGCTGTCGCCGCCGCCCATGCCAGCAGAAGCTTTGGCGCGCGCGCAGCTGCTCCTCGACTTCCCACCCGCTGCAGAGAAGCTCGACGAGTGGAGGCACACCATCCAGAGCCTCGTCGCCATCGCCAACAAAGACGATCCGCGGCCGGCAGGGCCCTCGGGTCGGCACTCCACCGAGCCACCACATGCTGCCACTGGGAGGACCGGGGGAGCTGCGGCTACGGTGCACTCTCCTCCTCCTCGCCAGCCGCCATGGGCGTCGGCCCGTCGTGATGAAGCTTGTGATAATATCTCCATAGCATCGTCCGACCCGCGGACCCTCCGCGACCAGCGCCGGGTTCTTCGGGAACCAGCTCACGAAGACGCTTGGACCACCGTCGAGCGCCGGCGCGAAACGCGCCGCCAGTCGGACAAGCGGGCGGGACCCGCTATGGACCACCCAGCACCGGGGGGCTCCGGCGGCCTACCTTACGAGGTGGGCTGCCCGGCCTTCACCCGTGAGCTGCAGCAGTTCTAGTGGCCGTCCCACCGCACGTTCAAGCCCGACGTTGGCGAGAAGTACACTGGCAAGACCCATCCGTCTGAGTTCCTCAGCATCTACACCATTGTGATGCAGGCTGCTGGGGCTCGCGACGACAAGGTGCTTGCCAACTATTTCCCGCTGGCGCTGAAGCCCAATGTTATGTCTTGGTTAATGCACTTGCCGGCGGATTCCATTTCTTTTTGGTCGGATCTATGCCATGAGTTCGTTGGCGCCTTCACAGGAGGCCACCAAGCTCATGGACAGGCCAGTGATCTGCATATCATTCCCCAGAAGGAAGGGGAAACCCTGCGCAAGCACATCCAGAGATTCAGCCGGGTGCAGTATAACATCCCCGACGTTCATCCCGCCGCTGTGATCAGCGCGTTCCACCAGAACGTGCGCAACCGCAAGATGCGCAAAGAGCTGGCGATAACCAAGGTTAAGGATGTGGCCGAGCTCTACGTTCTGGCCGATAGGTGTGCCCGGGCTGAAGAGGGAAGGAAGTACCCCGGCGAAGACGCCGGTGTGGAAACCGACTCTACCGATGAAGACGCCGCCACCCCGACGAAGAAGGGCCGGCGTCGCAACAGGAAACGCAAAGGCAAGGCCGTGCTTGCCGTTGAAGGATCTGACGACACCGGCGCCGGCAAGAAGGTCAAGGCAGACGCCCCCAGCAAGGAGATTGCCGGGTGTGCCGCCTGCCGGGCCTTGGCGGCTACCAACAAGCCAGGAAGCTCCGGCAAGCAATACTGCAAGATCCACCGCACCAAGGGCCACGACCTCCAGAACTGCCGACAAGTCGAGTTGCTTGCTGAGAAGCAAAAAGCTGAGTACGAGAGGAGGGACAAGGAGAAGGACCAGGACGGTGCTGAGGGATCCGGCAGGAAGCGTGGCGGCCAAGGAAGCCGCCCCGGCAAGGACAACCAGCAAGAGAGGCCCGCCCGGGGCCATGACAAGAAACAAGAAGACGATGATCACAACGAGGACGACGAGTCCGGTGAGCAAGGGTTCCAGAAGGCTACGGAGGCCATGTGCGTCGATGGCGGCGCCTCGCTGCATACTTCTCACCGCCAGCTCAAGTAGTGGGCGCGTGAGATTACAGCAGCGGAGCCGTCGTTCGACGCTCAGAAGCCGCTGAAGTGGTCCAGCACGCCCCTCATCTTTGATGCCGAGGACCACCCTGACCGCACAACCGCGGTCGGGTGTTTGCCATTGTTGGTCTCACCAACGGTACGCAACCTCAGAGTGAACAAGATGTTGGTTGACGGCGGGGCTGGCCTGAACCTGATCTCGCCTGTCGTGATCAAAAGATTGCAAATCCCTGATGGAGACCTCGAGGAAATGGGCACGTTTCAAGGGGTCAATCCGGGGAGGAGTCAGCCGAAGGGGAAGGTCACACTGCCCATGACATTTGGAGGGGAGTTGAACTATAGAACGGAGAGGATCACCTTTGACGTGGCCGAGATCCCCTTGCCCTACAATGGGATCCTCGGCCGCCCGGCACTAGCCAAGTTCATGGCAGCATCACACTACGCCTAGAACATGCTAAAGATGCCCGGGCCGTTGACCATCATCTCCGTTCCCTCTGACAAGAAAGGACGCGCCGGTCTGCGCCGACCAACTCTACCGAGAAGCAGTTCCAGCAGCTGCCGTCAAGGCGCCTGCTCCTGCCGCTGAAGGCCCGGGAGGGAAGAAGAAGCCCGGCAAGACCTCTCGCACCCACTCCGGCAAACGCACCTCCTCGGAGTGTTGTGCTACTGTCGAGGACGTGCCAGAGAGCTCTACCGACAAGAGCAAGAAATCCAGAGCCGAGCCACCGCAGACCAAGAAGGTGTCCGCCAGGGAGGATGGCACGGGAGGGGCCTTCACCATAGGCTCCACCCTCAACAGCAAATAGGAAAGCGCGCTCGACACCTTCCTGTGGGCGAATGTCGACGTGTTTGCGTGGCAAGCATCCGACATCCCGGTGTTCCCAGGGAGGTGATTGAGCACCACCTAGCTATCTGCCCTCATGCGCGGCCTGTCAAGCAGAAGGTCAGAAAGCAGGCTCTGGAGAGGCAGGAGTTCATCACAGAGGAGATCAGAAAGTTGGAAGCGGCAGGTTTGGTGAGAGGAGTCCTCCACCCGACGTGGTTGGCCAATCCGGTAGTGGTGCGCAAGGCGAATGGGAAGTGGAGGTTGTGTATTGACTACACAGATATCAATAAGGCTTGTCCTAAGGACCCCTTCCCGTTGCCACGCATCGACCAGATTGTTGACTCCACGGCCGGGTGTGATCTGTTATCATTCCTCGACGCCTACTCGGGCTACCACCAAATCTTCATGACAAGAGAGGATGAAGAAAAGACAGCATTCATCATCCCATGTGGTACGTATTGCTTTTTACGGATGCCTTTCGGGTTGAAGAGTGCTGGCTCAACGTTTGCAAGAGCAGTCCAAATTGGTTTTGAACCTCAGCTCCATAGAAATATAGAGGCATACATGGATGACATAGTGGTCAAAACCAAGGATGGGCCAACTCTTGTGCAAGATCTAGAAGAGACATTTGCCAACCTGCGCAAGATCAACCTCAAACTGAACCCTGAGAAGTGTGTCTACGGCGTTCCGTCCGGCAAGCTTCTCGAGTTCTTTGTGTCACGGCGCGGGATCGAGGCAAACCCAGACAAAATCAAGGCTATCGAGCAGATTGAGGCACCCAAGCGGATCAAGGATGTGCGCCAGCTCACCGGCTACGTCGCCGCCATGAGCCGATTCATCTCCAAGTCCGTCGAGCACGCCCTTCCTTTCTTCAAAATCTTGAAGAAGGCAGGCCCAATGGAGTGGACCCCAGAAGCCGAGGCAGCATTGTAGGATCTGAAGAAATACCTCTCCTCCACGCCAATACTGGTTGCGCCTAAACCACAAGAGTCGTTGCTATTGTATCTAGCGGCGACGAATCAAGTGGTCAGCGCCGCATTGGTGGCGCAGAGAGAGGTTGACGAAGAGGCAGTGGCAGCGGCAGAACCAGTGGATGGAAAGCCAAAGATCCCCCCGGCAGGGCCTGGTGCCGGCAAGGCAGGGCCCCCGGCAGTGCTCGCGCAGTCACGCGAGGTGGTGCGGAAGAAGAAGATGATGCAGCACCCGGTTTACTTTGTCAGCTCCCTCTTGCAGGGGGCTAGGTCGAGGTATTCCGGTGTGAGAAAATTGCTCTTCGGCCTCCTTATGGCCTCGAGGAAGCTGCGTCATTACTTCCAAGCCCACGAGATCACTATCGTCACCCGCCTCCCATTGCAACGGATACTGCATAACCCAGATGCGACCGGAAGGATTGTGGAATGGGCCTTGGAATTGTCAAGCTTTGGTTTAAGGTTTGAGAGTACCTCGACAATCCAGAGCAAAGTCTTGGCAGAGTTCATTGCAGAATGGACCTCGACGCCTGACGAAGAAATCCAGGAGACCACTCTCCCCGGCAAGGAAGCAGACCGCAACTGGATCATGTACTTTGATGGGGCTTTCTCGCTGCAAGGCGCCGGTGCTGGTGTGCTGCTCGTCGCACCCACCGGAGAGCACCTCAAGTACGTGATCCAGATGCACTTCCCCAGGGAGATGTCCACGAACAACACTACTGAGTACGAGGGATTGCTTGCCGGTCTTAGGATCGTGGCAGACCTCGGGGTTAAGAAGCTCATCGTCAGGGGTGACTCGCAGCTTGTTGTCAGACAGGTCAACAAGGATTATCAGAGCCCATTGATGGAGGCTTACGTAGATGAGGTAAGGAAGCTGGAGGAACGCTTTAACAGTATCCAAGCGGAGCATGTCCCCCGAATGGAGAACGACATTGCTGATTACCTGTCAAAGCATGCCGCATTCAAGCTACATGTGGAACCAGGTACCAAGCTACCTGTGGAACCAGGTACCTTTTTGCTCCGGTTAACTCAACCATCCGTCAAACCATCAACAGGGCAGAACAAGCGGAGGAAGTCAGGTCCCGGGAAGTACTTTCCTACCGAGCCCCCTGGGGCCGCCAGCAAGGGTGCCGCCACGGACGCTGAGCCTGCCCAAGAGCAACTGGCTCCGGCAGGGCGTCAAGCCCTGGCTGTAGAGACAACCGCTCCCATGGCGGGAGAGATGCCTTTGGTCCTTGCCGTAGAGCCCAGGCTCCGGCATGGGCACAGCATACCGTCCAATTCCTCCAAATAGGGGAGCTTCCTGAGGAGCAGGAAGAAGCGGAGAAAGTAGCCCGTCGGTCCGCTCTGTACCAGTTCGTCGACGACGTCCTGTACATAAGAAGGCCGAACGGCGTGAAATTGAAGTGCATCCCCCGGGAGGAAGGACTGGAGCTGTTGGCAGAGATACATGGAGGCATATGTGGCTCCCACATAGGGTCGAGGGCCCTTGCCGGAAAGGCATTCCCGCAAGGTTTCTTCTGGCCCACCGCCCTCCAGGATGCGACGGCACTAGTAACCAAGTGTGAAGCGTGTCAGTTCCATTCAAAGAAGCTTCATCAACCAGCTCAAGCCCTTCAAACAATCCCTCTCTCCTGGCCATTCTCGGTCTGGGGGCTCGATATACTGGGCCCTTTCCCCCACGCCGTCGGGGGCTTTGAGTACTTGTACGTTGCAATCGACAAGTTCACAAAGTGGCCGGAGGTGGAAGCAGTGAGAAAGGTGACCGCTCAGTCAGCTGTCAAGTTTTTCAAAGGACTGGTCTGCCGTTTTGGTGTGCCAAACAGGGTCATCACCGACAATGGCACGCAGTTCACAAGCCACACCTTCATGCAATACATCCAAGACCTCGGCAGCAAGGTCTTTTTTGCTTCCGTGGCACACCCACGGAGCAATGGCCAAGCGGAGAGGGCAAATGCTGAAGTGTTGCGAGGCCTAAGAACAAAGACTTTTGACAAGCTGCGCAAGAGCGGAAGGCGCTGGATTGATGAACTGTCGGCGGCTCTTTGGTCGATCAGGACGACGCCAAATCGAGCCACCAGCCAGACGCCTTTTGCCTGGTATACGGGGCAGAAGCAGTTCTCCCCACGGAACTCATATACGGGTCACCTCGAGTGCTCGCTTATGATGAGCTTGAGCAAGAGTAGTTGCGCCAAGATGACGCGACGCTCCTTGAGGAAGATCGTCTTCGGGCGGCTGTGAGAGCAGCGCGCTACCAGCAAGCCTTGCCCCGCTACCATAGCCGCAAGGTTCATGCCCGAAGCTTTGAGGAAGGCGATCTTGTTCTTCGGCGCGTTCAGTCGGCCAAGAATTCCAACAAGTTGACGCCAAAGTGGGAAGGCCCTTACCGGGTAATACGAGTCACCAGGCCCGGCGCAGTCCGCCTGGAGACCTAAGATGTTGTCCCAGTGAGCAACTCCTGGAACATCGAGCATCTTCGCAAGTTTTACCCATAAGGCGCGGCTTGCCGGGCCTCCTGGCAAGCCACCTTTTGTACAAGCTTTGCCAGCAAGTCATGTAACCCTTTGTACAAAGCCGGGCGCAGACCCTGAGCATAAATAAATGAAGCGTTGGCGCCCTAAGTTATAGCATGCATGCTAGGTCGAGTCTCTTCCTTGGTTAGGGTTGATAGTGCTTAGCGGCGACTAACCCCTAGCCTAGAGGTCGAGTGCGCATCTATCTGTTTCTTTTCTGTCCTCCTTTGGTTCGCAGGGCACATGAGCACTTCTGCTGAGCTACTTGGAAGAAAGGAAACGGACCAGGCGTCCCGACCCCGGCAAACCAGAGTTGCCGGGGGCTGCAAGCACAAGGATCCAACCGCGGCAAGACAAGGTTGCCGGGGGCTGCAGATCCAGATAAGTCTTTCATCCTCTATCATGCATTTCGGAACGGAACTGGGATATGTGAAACCTCGTTTTATTTCTAGGCCACCGTGCTCCCCTTTTCTATACCCAAGGATTATCTCCTGGGCCCGGATTTGGTTGTAGTCGCGGTGGCAAGGAAGTAGAACGAGGAGCCTAAGCCCGCTTCATCCCTGCCTCCGCCAAGGGCGCGAGAATGGTCGAGCGAAGTAGGGGGACGGCAAGGCCTGTTGCCGGGTGAAAACGTTTATCTTAAATTGTAACAAGGATTCGTTCCTTGTCGCGGGGGCTGCCCACGAACGCAAAACCCGGCAAACATCCCTTTTTCATTAAAAGCATCCCACATAGGTACAGTCCGTACGGAATGAAAAACATGAACAAAGGGGATTACAAGCTTTAAATTTAACAAGGCCCGAAGGCTTACAGATTAAAAAAGAGATAAGATGCCCGTGATCCCTTTCTTGTCCCTCTCCTCAGGAGGCAGGTCAAGGAGGCGAGAGGGCAAAAGGGGCGCCTAGGCGAGCTACGAGCAGCAGAAAGCACCAAGAGAACACCTCGGTGGCCGCCCACGGGTGGGCCGGTGATGACGGTGCCGGGAAAGGAGCTGGAAGACGAGGCGGCAGGACCGGCAGTACGCGATGAAGGCGTCGGTGCCCGCGTACTCCGAGTTGACGGCCTTGCCGCCCGCCCTCTTCCTCTTCCGCAGCCTCCCGACGCCAGCCGCCCAAGGAGACGGCCCCGAGAAGTTCAAGGAGCTGGCCCCACCCCCGGCAAAACCCTGCCGGAGGAGCGGCCAGGTGCAGATGCTGCTGGTGCCGCACCCGCCCAGGCGCGGGGCGTCCGACGCCTAGTCGGACTCGTCCCCGTCATTTGCCCCTCTGTCCTCCTCATCACTTTCGCTCGAGGAAGAGCTTCCATCGTCGGAATCTCCGTCGGAGGAGCTCTCCACGGAGCACTTCAGGCGAGTCCCGAAGTCTCCGAAGACCTTGACGGAGAGCAGGCCGTCCTCCATTAATTTGAAGTAGAGGACGAGCCCCGCCGTCAGGCTGTGGATGCGAGCGAACGTCTTCCACCCACGACGGAGGTACATGACCCGAGGAGCCGGGAAATCGACGTCGACCCGCATGCCCCCATTCCCACAACCCCTCATGTGCAATCTGAGGGATTGGGGTGGGTCACGCTCCATCTCCCAAGCAAACGGGGCGGAAGACGGCGACGCGGAGGCCGGCGCAGCCTGATGAAGAACTCGCGGGGCTGGTCTCCAACATGGCCTTCCATCGGAAAAGGCATTATTGGCAGGGGCGAAGCCGGCGCGCCGCCCCGTCCTCTCTTCCCTGAGCACTACGACCTCTGCCCCGCCTCGCCCACGGCCTCGCCCCCTCCCCCTTCCCCTCGCGGCCGGTTCCACCACCGCATGCTCAGGAGGAGGAGGGATGCGCTGTCGAGCGGCGACCCTCGCCGCCACCGTCGAGGGACCAGGATTCCCCTTCTCCATGGCGAGTGAAAGGAAGAAGCAGAAGCGAGAGGAGATAGATGACAGAAGAGTGCGGGACGCCAAGCCCCCCTTCCCCTCTTTATAAAAGGGCGGGGTCGGGGCTCGGCCGCCCCGCTCGGCCGATCCAGCCACCAGAGGCGTAGGGAATCAGGACCGACCCGCTGCCCCAACCAGCGACGGCCCGGTTTCCCGCCTCCACCGCTTGCCACCCCAGGCGCATGAAGGACGCGTGGCGGACGTGCAGAACCGAGGGGACGGGTGAAGCGACCTCTCCCCACCCCGTGATCGTGGGGAGTGGACGCCTTGAAGACCGCGACCCGGCCCCGTTCAGTAAATGAGTCGTGCCTCAACGCCTCCCTCTTTTACGGGGAAGGCGCGAGCCGCCTCTTTACTGCGATGTGACGCATGCGTGTGGAAACCGCCCCACGCATGCCGCCCACGTCACGCGCACCCCTCCACGCCGCGCCGCGCGCGCGGGTCGTGGGAAGCGCAGCGCGCGAAAAGTTTTGCCGCGGTAAAAACCTCCCCGCCTGTCCGCACACCGTTTTGGGCCTGGCCCAACAACGTGTCGCGCTTATGTGTGGCCCAGGCCCGGGGGCTCCTGTCTGTGTACAAAAAGGGGGCGCACTTTTGTACCCCTTTACCTGTGCATGGGCAGTCGGAGCCGCGCCCACGGTCACACCAAGCAGAATAGGGGAGGTGAGCCAAGGTAAGACCGAAGCCCAAGATAACTAGAGCAATGCCAAGGCCAAGACCACAAAGAGCAGAGGGACGAAGCAGGTTCCCCCGGCAAGACCCTTGCCGGGGCAGCCCCAGCAAGACCCTTGCCGGGGCAGCTCGCCCCACACCAACAAAGCGAGCCACCCTTGAGCCCACGGTCTCCAACATCATGTTGGGCCAGGGCTTGGGAGGCACCTCCATGGTGGCATGCAGATCTTTGTGAAGACAAGGAACACTCAAGATCAGATGAGGATTAGAAGACGACGATCCTCGGCAAGATCCTTGCCGAGGAAGGCCACCAGACCCCCGGCAAGGTCCTTGCCGGGGACGACAACGCGCCGCGGCAAGACCCTTGCCGGGCCACACGGCAAGGCCCTCACCAAGGACGCCAGCAGGGCCACCGCCAGGCCGCACCAACCAAGTTTCCACCACCGCTCACATGCAGCTGCCAGCCCAACCAGCTGGGCGGGCACCTACGTGGCAACATGCAGCTCCCAGGCCAACTCATCAAGCGCCTGCGTGGTGGCATGCAGATCTTCGTGGAGGCTCCACCACCGCGCCACCTCAGCTGCCTGCCTGCCTACATGGCGCCGCATGCATCGCTGACCAGGGAGCGTGTCGAAGCAAGGAGGAGCGGCGACGGACGGGATGGGCCTCGCCCCCGTCCCCAATAAAGCAAGGGGACACCTAAGCTACGCATTAAATGCGTCTTGTCCTGTAATACGAGTGATAAGCTCAGGGCACTGTGCGCCTTTCCACCTCCTGTGTGCCACTGTGGCGACCCCTTCTGACTATAAAAGGAGGCCCATGGCATACTGGAGAGGGATTCGGCTCTTTGGAACCACTCACTCACCACAGCTAGTTCGAAGGTATATATAGGAGGAAGGTTGCGGTGGTGGAATTAGGTTTCCGTGGATGCCTCTGATTGTTTGGGGGTACGGAGGTATATATAGGAGGAAGAAGTAGGTCGGCGGAGCCACGAGGGGCCCACAAGGGTGGAGGGCGCGCCGTGGGGGGTAGGCGCGCCCCCTAGCTCGTGGCCTCCTCAATGATTTCTTGACGTCCACTCCAAGTCCTCTGGATCACGTTTGTTCCAAAAATCACGTTCCCGAAGGTTTCATTCCGTTTGGACTCCGTTTGATATTCCTTTTCTGCGAAACACTGAAATAGGCAAAAAACAGCAATTTGGGTTGGGCCTCCGGTTAATAGGTTAGTCCCAAAAATAATATAAAAGTGTATAAATAAGCCCATTAAACATCCAAAACAGAATATATAATAGCATGGAACAATCAAAAATTATAGATACGTTGGAGACGTATCAAAGCCATAGGCGTACTATACACTGACGGTGCTCCAGGATATTTTGTGCTGCATCTCACACGGTTGCTGATAATAAACTGTGTGCGATCTACTTGATTTTTCATCTTGATTTTAATTACATAATGGGGTCACAGCGGCAATGGACGGTGTTTGAATTGCTAGACCTTTTATCTGGAGTGAACATGCAACTATATGTGTGTCGTAAAAGAATTGGAATTATTCAGGGTTCGTTTGAACATTTTACACATTAAATTGGTTTTCTAGCCATTTTAGGTGCACAATTCAAAATTAAACTATGTGCACATGCTCCAGTGCATATAAAGTGGTTGAAAAAACAAATATGTTGCCTTGGGTGCATGCTTAGGTCCCTTGCAAGAAATGGGAATGAATTTCAAACACCAGGGCACCGTTGATTTGCCGGCAAAACATTGAGATGCCTGGTTTTTAAATTCTAGTAAATCCAAAACTCGTCCGAAATTCATGAAACTTGGCATACTATCATGGAGCGGCATCAACATGTCATGGTAAAAATTTTGTCCCATTTGGGGCAGGTTTGGGTATATGCTTCTCACAAACCGGAGCTTCTCACAACAAGCATGATGGTTTTCGGTAGGGAACTTCCCACCTTTGGGGACGAAACGATATCCATTGCCTCTTACTGCTTTCAAATTTTTTTCTCGTGTCAACATAGAACAACAGGAGTGTTGTGTGAATTTTTGTGATTTTTCAGGGTTCATTTGGACATTTTTATGCATTAACTGAGTTTTCAATGCATTTATGTGCATAATTCAAATTTGAACTGCATGCACATCCTCTGGAGCATATAAATTGGTTGAAAAATCAAATCTGTGTCCTTGGGTGCATGCTTAGGTCCCATGCAAGAAATGGGAATGAATTTCAAACACCAGGGCACCGTTGATTGCCGGCAAAACATTGAGATGCCTGGTTTTAAAATTCTAGTAAATCGAAACCTCGTCTGAAATTCATGAAACTAGGCATGCTATCATGGAGCGGCATCAACATGTCGTGGTAATTTTTTTTGTCCCATTTGGGGCACGTTTGGGTACATGCTTCTCACAAACCAGAGCTTCTCATAAAAAGCATGATGGTTTTCGGTAGGGAACGTCCCACCTTTGGGGACGAAACGATATCCATTGCCTCTTATTGCTTTCAAATTTTTTCTCGTGTCAACATAGAACAACAGGAGTGTTGTGTGAATTTTTGTGATTTTTCGGGGTTCGTTTGGACATTTTTATGCATTAATTGAGTTTTCAATGCATTTATGTGCATAATTAAATTTGAACTACATGCACATGCTGCGGTGCATATAAATTGGTAGAAAAATCGAATCTGATGCCTTGGGTGCATGCTTCGGTCTCATGCAAGAAATGGGAATGAATTTCAAACACCAGGGCACCGTTGATTGTCGGCAAAACATTGAGATGCCTGGTTTTTAAATTCTAGTAAATCCAAAACTCATCTGAAATTCATGAAACTTGGCATGTTTTCATGAAGTGGCATCAACATGCCGTGGTAAAAAATTTATCCCATTTGGGGCAGGTTTGGGTATATGCTTCTCACAAACAAGAGCTTCGCACAACAAGCATGATGGTTTTCGGTAGGGAACGTCCCACCTTTGGGGACGAAACGATATCCATTGCCTCTTATTGCTTTCACCTTTTTTCTTGTGTCAACATAGAACAACAGGAGTGTTGTGTGAATTTTTGTGATTTTTCAGGGTTCGTTTGGACATTTTATGCACTAACTGAGTTTTCAATGCATTTATGTGCATAATTCAAATTTGAACTACATGCACATGCTCCGGTGCATATAAATTGGTTGAAAAATTGAATATGTGTCCTTGGCTGCATGCTTAGGTCCCATGCAAGAAATGGGAATGAATTTAAAACACGAGGGCACCATTGATTGCCGGCAAAACATTGAGATTCCTGGTTTTTAAATTATAGTAAATCCAAAACTCGTCTAAAATTCATGAAACTTGGCATGCTATCATGGAGCGGCATCAACATGTCGTGGTAAAAAAATTATCCCATTTGGGGCAGGTTTGGGTATATGCTTATCACAAACCGGAGCTTCTCACAACAAGCATGATGGTTTTCGGTAGGGAACGTCCCACCTTTGGGGACGAAACGATATCCATTGCCTCTTATTGCTTTCAATTCTTTTCTCGTGCCAACATAGAACAACAGGAGTGTTGTGTGAATTTTTGTGATTTTTCGGGGTTCGTTTGGACATTTTTATGCATTAACTGAGTTTTCAATGCATTTATGTGCATAATTCAAATTTGAACTACATGCACATGCACTGGTGCATATAAATTGGTTGAAAAATAAAATCTGTGTCCTTGGGTGCATGCTTAAGTCCCATGCAAGAAACGGGAATGAATTTCAAACATCAGGGCACCGTTGATTGCCGGCAAAACATTGAGATGCCTGGTTTTTAAATTCTAGTAAATCCAAAACTCGTCTGAAATTCATGAAACTTGGCATGCTATCATGGAGCGGCATCAACATGCCGTGGTAAAAATTTTGTCCCATTTTGGGCAGGTTTGGGTATATGCTTCTCACAAACCGGAGCTTCTCAGAACAAGCATGATGGTTTTCGGTAGGGAACGTTCCACCTTTGGGGACGAAACGACATCCATTGCCTCTTATTGCTTTCAAATTTTTTCTTGTGTCAACATAGAAAACAGGAGTGTTGTGTGAATTTTTGTGATTTTTTGGGGTTCGTTTGGACATTTTTATGCATTAACTGAGTTTTCAATGCATTTATGTGCATAACTCAAATTTGAACTACACGCACATGCTCCGGTGCATATAAATTGGTTGAAAAAACAAATCTGTGTCCTTGGGTGCATGCTTAGGTCCCATGCAAGAAATGGGAATGAATTTAAAACACGAGGGCACCGTTGATTGCCGGCAAAACATTGAGATGCCTGGTTGATTGCCGGCAAAACATTGAGATGCCTGGTTGATTGCCGGCAAAACATTGAGATGCCTGGTTTTTAAATTATAGTAAATCCAAAACTCGTCTGAAATTCATAAAACTTGGCATGCTATCATGGAGCGGCATCAACATGCTGTGGTAAAATTTTTGTCCCATTTGGGGCAGGTTTGGATATATGCTTCTCACAAACCGGAGCTTCTCACAACAAGCATGATGGTTTTCGCTAGGGAACGTCCCACCTTTGGGGACGAAACGATATCCATTGCCTCTTATTGCTTTCAAATTTTTTCTCGTGTCAACATAGAACAACAGGAGTGTTGTGTGAATTTTTGTGATTTTTCAGGGTTCGTTTGGACATTTTTATGCATTAACTGAGTTTTCAACGCATTTATGTGCATAATTCAAATTTGAACTACATGCACATGCTCCGGTGCATATAAATTGGTTGGAAAATAAAATATGTGTCCTTGGGTGCATGCTTAGGTCCCATGCAAGAAATGGGAATGAATTTCAAACACTAGGGCACTGTTGATTGCCGGCAAAACATTGAGATGCCTGGTTTTTAAATTCTAGTAAATCCAAAACTCGTCTAATATTCATGAAACTTGGCATGCTATCATGGAATGGCACCCGACATGTTGTGGTATTTTCCGTGTCCATTTTGAGAGAAGGCGCACTCGAATAATGACAGCCAACAAAGGCATTTTGAAAAAATAGTTGCCACTTTAATATCTCAAACGTTTGTATAATACAAACCGTGTGTGTTCTGTTAACCATTCATGTGACGCCACATGTCTTGGTTTTAATGGCTGGGAGGTGCCGTGCGGACAGCTGCTTGACCTTGACTGAACGGGAGACGTGCGAGCGTCGTCCGATGCGCAGGCTAACCGAGAGGCGTGCAAGCTGTCCTCGAATGCACAGGCTCACCGGGAAGCGTGTGAGTTGTACGCTGCGCAAGCTCACTGGGAAGCGAGCCCTTTGACTTCCATGGCCGCCCGCCTTGCTCGCATCCTCTCCATTAATGGCGCCCAAGCCGCAGTTTAATTTGCTTTTTAAATATAAAACACTCATCGCAAACGTTTTACTTAGAACACCCGTATGCAAACAGACAGCTTCCCCAGGAAGCCAAGAGAAAATGTGCCGAGCAGGATTTCTGCAGCTCTTGATCACAAACTTTTTAGATAGAACACCCGTATGCAAAGTGAGAGCAGCACAGGATTTGTGCATCCCTTCAACGCAACGGTTGTTTTGGATGACCCGTGTGCAACCACGTACAAACAATTTGGTAAGATTTGTCAATCCTTGTAACACTGCGATTTGTCAAAATATGAAGCTATCACTAGCAGTATCTAATTTTTGCAACTAAAATTCAATAATTAAGCATATATTTCATTCATAGATTAAGCAATCGTTCTTAATTTATACAAATAGTTCAACTCGACAGCTGAACCGACCAAACTTTTCCCCAATTGGTGCCAACCACGTACTGAAATAGCTAGTTCAACTATATATACTAGCTAATTTTAAGTACGTTGTACAGTTCCAATATATCTATAGTCAGATGAACTAAACAAAATAGCCCCTAAATACTACTACTACTGCGGAGGGGCTTTGTACTATTTCCGACTGTCTCTCCTCTGCCGAGCACGCTCAGTAAGAGGCGGAGGAGGAGGAGCCTACCGACGAGCTGGGCAACCGCAATGCGGTGCCTGCCGCTATTGCAGCTTCAGCGACGCTCACCTCGAACGCCCTCTGCCGCTCCAGACGACCCCTCTCGAAGCGGTGGTTCTCCTCGTAGATCTCCTGATTCCTCGCCTCTGAGGCGGCGTGTGCCGCGGCCACAGTGGCGGTAAGGCTCTTTGCATGCTCGACGAGGTGCTCCTCCTCCTCCCGTAGGAACTCGGTGTAGCGCGCAAGGTCGCTGGCGCACGTGCGGGCATCCACCTCTGCCTCCCACCTTCGGGAGGCGGTGGCGGAGCGGGTGATGACCCCGGCGGTCGATGGTGGGCTGGCGGCCGACGACGGGGTGGCGGCCACAACCACCGCCTCCCACCTTCGGGCCGCGGTGGCGGAGTGGGTGATGGCAACAGTGGCCGACGGTGGGGTGGCGGCCACGACGGCCACCTCCCGCCTTCGGGCCGCAGCGGCGGAGTGGGCAATGGCCCTGGCTTTCGACGGTGGTGTGGCGGCAACGGCGGCCGGCAACAACTACCGACGGGCACCGGCGGCGGAGCGTGTGGTGGGTGTTCCGCGCACACCCAACAGGGACGCCACACGCACTACACTACGACGGTGACTGCGCCGCCACCTAGTGTAACCTCCCAGCTGGAGTTGTCCTCTGATGACGGCGGAGTGGCTGAGTGACGACGACGGACCGGTGCCATTGGCGATTGTGGAGAAGCAGGCAAGATAAGCTACAGGGAGGGAGGGGAAAATGCGACGCGGGACTCGCCGGCCGTGAGGGTTTTTATAGCAGGCCGGTAAGCATTGGGATTTTGAGGGATTTCATCGAGTCGGGCGGGAAGCTTGCGCGGGAACCTGCGAGGTTGCATGGGAACGGGCTCACCGATGATTCATTGGCGCCACCGTTTGGCCAAAAGAACACCCCCGCGCGCTGCGCAAGCTTGCGCTGTAAGCCGTCTGCGGCAGCGGGGTGACAAGACGTGCGATAGGAGGACGAAAGGCCACGTACACATACGGTTAATAAAAAAATTGTTTGCAATTTAATTACCTACTATACCACTGTCCTGGTTTATAAGTATGATTTAACTAATAAAATACGAATGCATGTCACCAAAGATTATATAGTTGGATTTGTATTTGAACGTAGTTTCCAATTATATAATTTTTAAAACATGCATTAACATTTTGTTGGTTAAATTTGAGGGCAAAGTATGGCACGGAATATAAAGGAGACTATAGACTAGACGGAGGTGGTAGCACACGGCCGCTCTCTACGCAGCGATGCAACTGTCGGCCGGCTTGTAGGCAACCATTTCCTGCGTGTTCAACTGCTCTATGCGTCTGGTTGCTTGCGGTTCAGGCAACCGCGGCACGCTCTGCTGGCGTCCCGCCGCACGCGCTCTGCTCTCGCGTCCCTTCGGGTGCTCTGCTCTCGTCCCTCCACGCGCGCTGCCAGTGTTTGGGGCCGGCGCACGATCACGCACGTTCGTGTGCAAGCGGTTGCGTCGGGCGCAGCGCGACGATGCAGTTACCCGCTGCAAAAACTGTCGTGCGGACGCGCCGAGAATCCACGCCGCCCGGCCTTCTTTTATTCCAGCGGCCATTTACCTTCATCTCTCGTCTCACACGACATAATAAGCACACCCACGAGGACACATACAGAGGGGACATCCAGCGGCTCCAATGGCGCTCCCCATTGCTCCAATGGCGCTCCCAGCGGCCGACGACGACAACGGCAGGTGCTACCTCTTGAGCACTGCGTTGGTTTTCCCTTGAAGAGGAAAGGGTGATGCAGCAAAGTAGCATAAGTATTTCCCTCAGTTTTTGAGAACCAAGGCATCAATCCAGTAGGAGGACACGCATGAGTCCCTCGCACCTACACAAACAAATAACTCCTCGCAACCAACGCAATAAAGGGGTTGTCAATCCCTTCACGGTCACTTACGAGAGTGAGATCTGATAGATATGATAGGATAATATTTTTGGTATTTTTATGATAAAGATGCAAAGTAAAATAAAAGGTAATAAAAATAGCTAAGTGTTGGAAGATTAATATGATAGAAAATAGACCCGGGGGCCATAGGTTTCACTAGAGGCTTCTCTCGAGAGCATAAGTATTACGGTGGGTGAACAAATTACTGTTGAGCAATTGACATAATTGAGCATAGTTATGAGAATATCTAGGTATGATCATGTATATAGGCATCACGTCTGCGACAAGTAGACCGAAAGGATTCTGCATCTACTACTATTACTCCACACATCGACCGCTATCCAGCATGCATCTAGAGTATTAAGTTCATAAGAACAGAGTAACGCTTTAAGCAAGATGACATGATGTAGAGGGATAAATTCATGCAATGTGATATAAACCCCATCTTGTTATCCTCGATGGCAACAATACAATACGTGCCTTGCTGCCCCTACTGTCACTGGGAAAGGACACCGCAAGATTGAACACAAAGCTAAGCACTTCTCCCATTGCAAGAAAGATCAATCTAGTAGGCCAAACCAAACTGATAATTCGAAGAGACTTGCAAAGATAACCAATCATACATAAAAGAATTCAGAGAAGATTCAAATATTGTTCATAGATAAACTTGATCATAAACCCACAATTCATCGGTCTCAACAAACACACCGCAAAAGAAGATTACATCGAATAGATCTTCACAAGAGAGGGGGAGAACATTGTATTGAGATCCAAAAAGAGAGAAGAAGCCATCTAGCTAATAACTTTGGACCCAAAGGTCTGGGTGGTGCCTACGAAGCTGGAAAGATGACTAGGGCCAAGCATCCCTCGAAGACAATCATGACGACATCACGTCCCTTCGAGCTGCTTCACATGGACTTATTTGGCCCTACTCACTACTCTACCCTTACTACCACTCCTTGCCTATATGGCTTCGTCATTATTGATGATTACTCGAGATATACATGGGTGCATATAATCCTCTACAAGACTAAAGTGCAGGAAGTCTTCAGACGATTCGCCAATCGTGCCATGACGAACTATGGCATCAAGATCAAGCACATCACAAGTGACAATGGCACAGAGTTCAAGAACACCGGCCTCGACACTTATCTTGATACACTGGGCATCACTCATGAGTTCTCAGCTCCTTACACACCTTAGCAGATGGCATCGTGGAGCGCAAGAACAGAACCCTCATTGAGATGGCTCGGATGATGCTCGATGAGTACAAGACTCCAAGGAAGTTCTGGCCTGAAGCCATTGATACTGCATGCCACGTCATCAGCCGTGTTTATCTTCACAAGCTTCTAAAAAATACATCCTATGAGCTACTAACTGGTAAGAAGCCAAATGTAAGTTACTTCAGAGTATTCGGTGCCAGGTGCTGGATCAAGGATCCACATCACACTTCCAAATTTGCACCAAAAGCACATGAAGGTTTTATGCTTGGCTACGGAAAGGATTTGCACTCCTACAGAGTCTTCAACCTCTTTCACTATAAAGTGGTTGAAACTGTGGATGTGCAGTTCGATGAAACTAATGGCTCGCAAAGAGAGCACCTGCCAAATGTGCTAGATGAAGTCCCACCAAGTGAATCTATCAAGCTGATGGGTACTGGAGAAATCATACCTTCAGAAGCTCAGGCTGAAGAAGAAATCATTATTGCACCAAGTCAACCTGAAGACAATGCTCAGCCTGAAGCCAATGCTGAAAATGAAGACAATGATCAGCAAGGGCAAAATCTTCGTCCAGTTCATCCTCGTGTTGCAAATGAAGTACAGATTGAGAAGATAATTGATAGCATCAATGCACCTGGTCCACTCACTCGTTCAAGAGCAACACAGCTAGCAAATTTCTGTGGACACTTTGCATTTGTCTCTATATCTAAACCCAAGAAAGTTGTTGAAGCCTTCATGGAACCTGAATGGATTCAAGCTATGTAAGAAGAGCGTCAATAGTTTGAGCTGAACAATGTGTGGGAATTGGTCAAGCGTCCTGACCCTCGCAAGCACAATACCATTGGCACCAAATGGATCTATCGCAACAAACAAGATGAGCATGGTCAAGTTGTCAGAAACAAGGCTCGTCGCATTGCTCAAGGATACTCTCAAGTTGAAGGGATTGACTTCAATGAAACATTCGATCCGGTGGCTAGGCTTGTAGCCATTCGCATACTACTAGCCTATGCCAACCATCACAACATCCTCCTGTACCAAATGGATGTGAAGAGTGCTTTTCTAAATGGCAAGATTGAAGAAGAAGTGTATGTTGCACAACCACCTGGCTTTGAAGATCCAAAACATCCTGACATGGTATACAAGCTCAATAAGGCACTGTATCACCTCAAACAAGCCCCTCGTGCTTGGTATGACACACTCAAAGACTTTCTGAAGAGCAAAGGCTTCAAACCTGGTTCCCTGGATCCCACTCTCTTCACAAAGACATACGATGGTGAAGTGTTTGTGTGCCAGATCTATGTCGATGACATTATCTTCGGCTGCACTGACAAAAGATACAGTGATGAGTTTGGGCACATGATGCAAGAGCAATATCAGATGTCCATGATGGGTGAGCTGAAGTTCTTCCTCGGTCTTCAAATCCGCCAACAGAGGAAAGACATCTTCATATCTCAAGAGAAATACCTCAAAGATTGCATGAAGAAGTTTGGAATGCAAGACTGCAAAGGTTACACGACGTCAATGCCAACCAAAAGTCATCTAGGCCCCGACGACAATGGTAAAGAGTTTGATCAAAAGGTATACCGCTCCATGATTGCTTCTTTACTCTATTTATGTGCATCTAGGCCAGATATCATGCTTAGCGTTTGCATGTGTGCCCGATTCCAAGCGGCACCAAAGGAATCGCATCACTTAGCAGTGAAGCGAATTCTTCGATATTTGGCTTACACCCCAACACTAGGATTATGGTATCCAAAGGGCTCAGAGTTTGATCTAGTTGGATTCTCAGATGCTGATTATGCTGGTGACAAGGTTGATCACAAGTCCACATCAGGCACATGTCACTTTCTTGGACGACCTCTTGTCTGTTGGTCTTCAAAGAAGCAGAACTGTGTATCTCTCTCCACTTCTGAGTCTGAATACATTGCTGCTGGATCTTGTTGTGCTCAGCTTCTATGGATGAAGCAAACTCTCAAGGACTATGGCATCCTGATACGTCTCCATCGTATCTACTTTTCCAAACACTTTTGCCCTTGTTTTGGACTCTAACTTGCATGATTTGAATGGAACTAACCCGGACTGACGATGTTTTCAGCAGAATTGCCATGGTGTTATTTTTGTGCAGAAATAAAAGTTCTCGGAATGACCTCAAACTTCACGGAGAATATTTTTGGAATTTATAAAAAATACTGGCAAAAGAATTAAGACCAGGGGGCCCACACCCTGTCCACGAGGGTGGGGGGCGCGCCCCCTGTCTCGTGGGCCCCCTGAGGCTCCACCGACCTCAACTCCAACTCTATATATTCACGTTCGGGGAGAACAAAATCAGAAAGAAGGATTCATCGCATTTTACGATACGGAGCCGCCGCCAAGCCCTAAACTCTCTCGGGAGGGCTGATCTGGAGTCCGTTCGGGGCTCCGAAGAGGGGAATCTGTCGCCGTCGTCATCATCAACCTTCCTCCATCACCAATTTCATGATGCTCACCGCCGTGCGTGAGTAATTCCATCGTAGGCTTGCTGGATGGTGATGGGTTGGATGAGATTTATCATGTAATCGAGTTAGTTTTGTTAGGGTTTGATCCCTAGTATCCATTATGTTCTGAGATTGATGCTGTTATGACTTTGCTATGCTTAATGCTTGTCACTAGGGCCCGAGTGCCATGATTTCAGATCTGAACCTATTATGTTTTCATGAATATATGTGAGTTCTTGATCCTATCTTGCAAGTTAATAGTCACCTACTATGTGTTATGATCCGGCAACCCCGAAGTGACAATAATCGGGACCACTCCCGGTGATGACTGTAGTTTGAGGAGTTCAATGTATTCACTAAGTGCTAATGCTTTGGTCCGGTACTCTATTAAAAGGAGGCCTTAATATCCCTTAGTTTCCAATAGGAACCCGCTGCCACGGGAGGGTAGGACAAAAGATGTCATGCAAGTTCTTTTCCATAAGCACGTATGACTATATTCAGAATACATGCCTACATTACATTGATGAACTAGAGCTAGTTCTGTGTCACCCTATGTTATAACTGTTGCATGAGGAATCGCATCCGACATAATTATTCATCACTGATCCAATGCCTACGAGCTTTTCACATATTGATCTTTGCTTAGTTACTTTACCGTTGCCACTGTTACAATTATTACAAAACTACTGCTGTTACTTTTGCCACCATTACCGTTACTTCCATACTACTTTGCTACTAAATACTTTGCTGTAGATATTAAGTTTTCCAGGTGTGGTTGAATTGACAACTCAACTGCTAATACTTGAGAATATTCTTTGGCTCCCCTTGTGTCGAATCAATAAATTTGGGTTGAATACTCTACCCTCGAAAACTGTTGCGGTCCCCTATACTTGTGGGTCATCAAGACCATTTTCTGGCGCCGTTGCCGGGGAGCATAGCTCTATTCTTTGAGTCACTTGGGATTTATATCTGCCGGTCACTATGAGGAACTTGAAAGACGAGAAAACCAAGATTTATCCCTCAACTACGAGGGGAGGTAAGGAACTGCCATCTAGCTCTAAACTTGATTCTCATTCTGTTTTGAGTAAACTTGCGACACCTAAACCTGCTTCTGCTATTAATTCTGATATGTCGCGTGTTATTGATGATGCCACTTCTGCTATGCATGATGCTTATGATGAAACTACTTCTATGCTTGATAATATTGTGCCACTAGGTGAATTTCTTGATGAACAAATTGCTAAGGCTAGAGAGAATGAAATTATTGAAACTGATAATATTGATGAAAGTGATGATGAAGATTCTCTCCCTAGATATGAATTGCCTGTTGTGCCTGAGGGTTATGTTATGGATGAAGAAACTGCTAGAGACTTTCTTACCTGCAATGATAGATATGATCTTAAGAAACTGTTATCTAAGCTAAAAGAAAAAACTTTGAATGCTAGAATGAAATATGACCCTGCTTTTGCTACTTCACCTATCTGTATTTCCGATAAGGATTATGATTTCTCTGTCGATCCTGAGATAATTATTTTGGTTGAATCTGATCCTTTTTATGGCTATGAATCTGAGACTGTGGTGGCACATCTTACTAAACTGAATGATATAGCCACCCTATTCACTCATGAGGAAAAAATTCGTTACTACTATATCCTTAAATTATTTTCGTTCTCATTAAAGGGTGATGCTAAAACATGGTTTAATTCTCTTGATCCTGGTTGTGTGCGTAGTCCCCAGGATATGATTTATTACTTCTCTGCTAAATATTTTCCCGCTCATAAGAAACAAGATGCTTTAAGTGAAATATATAATTTTGTGCAAATTGAAGAAGAGAGTCTCCCACAAGCTTGGGGGAGGCTTCTCCAATTACTTAATGCTTTGCCCGATCATCCTCTCAAGAAAAATGAAATACTTGATATCTTTTGTAATGGACTAACCGATGCTTCCAGAGACCACCTGGATAGTTGTGCTGGTTGTGTTTTCAGGGAAAGAATTGTTGATCAAGCTGAATTGCTATCAAATAATATGTTGAGTAATGAAAATAATTGGACACTTCCTGAACCAACTCCTAAGCCAACTCCGAAGAAAAGGGGTATTCTATTTCTCAGTCCTGAAGATATGCAAGAGGCAAAGAAATCTATGAAAAAAAAGGTATTAAAGCTGAAGATGTTAAGAATTTACCACCTATTGAAGAAATACATGGTCTTGATAACACGACACAGGTAGTAAAGGTAAATTCTCTCTATAGATTTGATGAAGGTGATATTCCTCGTTATAAGTCTGCTAACCAATGCTTAGATGAGTTTGATAATTTTATTGTTAAACAAGAAAACTTCAATGCCTATATTGGTAGACAATTGAAACATAATGCTTATATGATTGAACACTTGAGTGACTATATGTCTAGAGTTAAAGGTGAACTTAAACTTATTAGTAAACATGCTTCTATGGTTACCACTCAAGTAGAACAAGTGCTTAAAGCTCAAAATGATTTGCTCAATGAATTAAATAATAAGAAAAACGATAATGTTGTTCGAGTTATGACTAGAGGGGGTAAAATGACTCACGAACCTTTGTATCTTGAGGGCCACCCTAAGAGAATGGAGTAAGATTCTCAGAGAACTAATGTTGATGCACCTAGTCCTTCTAAGAGGAAGAAAAAGAAAAATGAGAGGACTTTGCATGCTTCTAGTGAACCTGTTGTTGACACACGTGCGAATCCCAATGATATTTCTATTTCTGATGCTGAAACACAATCTGGTAATGAACATGAACCTAGTGCTAATATTAATGATGATGCTCAACCTAGCAATGACAATGATGTAGAAATTGAACCTGCTGTTGATCTTGATAACGCACAATCAAAGAATCAACGTTATGATAAGAGAGATTTTGTTGCTAGGAAGCACGGTAAAGGAGGAGAACCATGGGTTCAGAAACCCATGCCTTTTCCTCCTAAACCATCCAAGAAAAAGGATGATGAGGATTTTGAGCGCTTTGCTGAAATGATTAGACCTATCTTTTTGCGTATGCGTTTGACTGATATGCTTAAAATGAACCCTTATGCTAAATACATGAAAGATATTGTTACAAATAAAAGAAAGATACCAGAAGCTGAAATTTCCACCATGCTTGCTAATTGTACTTTTAAAGGTGGAATACCTAAGAAACTTGGAGATCCATGAGTACCAACTATACCATGCTCCATTAAAAGAAACTATGTTAAAACCGCTTTATGTGATCTTGGAGCCGGCGTTAGTGTTATGCCTCTCTCTTTATATCGTAGACTTGATTTGAATAAGTTGACACCTACTGAAATATCTTTGCAAATGGCCGATAAATCAACTGCTATACCTGTCGGTATTTGTGAGGATGTGCCTGTTGTGGTTGCAAACGTTACTATTTTAACGGACTTTGTTATTCTTGATATTCCCGAGGATGATAGTATGTCGATTATCCTTGGTAGACCCTTTTTGAATACTACAGGGACTGTTATTGATTGCAACAAAGGCAAGGTCACTTTTCATGTTAATGGTAATGAGCATACGGTACACTTTCCGAGGAAACAACCTCAAGTCCACAATATCAATTCTATTGGAAAAATTCCAACGATTGCTATTGGAGGTTTTGAATTTCCTCTTCCTACTGTCAAGAAGAAATATTATATTCTTATTGTTGGGGACGTGCATATCCCCGTTGAGGTAACCTAGTGCTATTCGAAAATTCTCCGATTTCATGCGATTCGGAATGAGTTTGTTAACAAGACTTGATCAACCTTGTTAGTGGAATCCTTTTGATGAGCATGAGATGGATGAAGTTAGAAAGCACAACTCTCTATACCCTCCCTTTACTTTATGTTATTTAGATTAAATAAAGTAGAAATAGTACTTTTTTTGTCTGTTTTCTGAATTATCCGTGCAATAAAAAATACCCCAAAAATAAAAGTTCTCCAAATGCCCTGAAATTGAAATATGATTTTTTTTCTAGAATATTTGGCACTGAGAACACACCAGAGGGGGCAACCACCTGGCCACGGGGGTTCAGGGCGCGCCCTACCCCCTGGGCGCGCCCCCCTACCTCGTGGGCCCCACATGGCCCCCTCCACTTATTCCTGCACCCACACACTTCGTCTTCCTCCAGAAAAAAATCCACACACACCTCAAACTCGTGTTCTAGCTCGTTTTGCTGCGATTTTCGATCTCCTTGCTCAAAGCTCCACTCACAAAACTGCTTTGGGGATTGTTCTTCGGTATGTGACTCCTCCAGTGGTCCAATTAGTTTTTGTTCTAGTACTTTATTCATTGCAAAATTTTGCTGCTTAGGTGACCCTGTTCTTGAGCTTGCATGTCAAATTTATTTGGTCCCAAGTAGTTATAATGCATGATATAGTCTCTAGGCACTTGTGGGAGTAGTTGCTATCAATTTTGTTGAGTTTGGTTCACTTTTATTTTGAGTTCTAAAATTTTCAGAAATTTTTCGAAGGAAGAAATATGTTCAGGAAAATGTACCAAGGTGGTTCCTCAAAGAAGCAAGGACCCAGGCTCACGATACATGAGCAGGACTATGAACTACCAAGAGAAGCTCAAGTGCGGCCTTGTGAATGGCCGTCAGAAGATTTTATGGTTCAAGCAGGAATTAAGGAGGAATTTGACGCGTATGTGCGTAATGCTGAACTTGAGGGCTTCGTGACAGATAAGTGCCCCCAGTATTACTACCTTACTGATTCCTTTGTGAGAAGGTTTAAATTTACATCATCACGCAATTCTCACACTGTCTCATTCGATCTTTATGATAAATCTTATACCATGGACTTAGAAGATTTTAATACTGCTTGTAAACTCCCGCAATGGGGCAATGTTAGTGAACCGCGTAAATATGAATATAAAGATTTTCTTGATAGTATCGCTGTGAGGGAATCTAGAGAAATCACACAAGCTACCATAGGGAGCATTCATTTTCCCGCCATACATTATTTTGCCCTCTTCGTGGGTAGATGCATTAACGGTAAAGATGAGGCTTGCCACATGTGCGTTCCAGATCTTAGTGTCCTCAAGAGTGCGGTATTAGGTGATAAACAATATAACTTGGGGGCCATCGTTGCACGAAGGTTGCATCTTAATAGTTTAAGTGGAGACTTGTTTGGTGGAATTTATGCAACCCGTGTAGCTAATTATCTTGAGATACCCATACATGAAAATGATATGGAGTTGCCTCCTGCTTATCTAGATTTTAATGCTATGGTTCGCCATCAGTTTACTGAGAGGAATGAACAGTTTCTCCAGTACCGACTAATCTTTGACAGACGTCGTGCTGTCCATATTACTCTCCCTGCTCCTACTTTCTTTGACTTTCAGGCAAAAAGGAGATATGTTATAACCAGGGAGGAGGCGAACGAGTACGAGAGGAGGACGGAGGCATCTTGCCTCCAAGCTGCAGCTCGTGAGGCAGTAGCGGCTGCATCTCAGTACGACCCCAGTTACAACTTCGGATATCCGTCAGGCCATCCATGGGCATAGACCAACTTAGGCCAAAAGCCTAAGCTTGGGGGAGTACGTATTTCTCACCGACATTACATTAATGTTCACACACTCATGCCAGTTGTCGGTGCTCATACTTTTCAATTGTACTATCCATGCTATTTTATTCTCCTTTTTCTTGCTTTCTTCTTGCCTGTAGTAGTAATAACCAAAATAAAACCCAAAAAGATTTATCGTTCTTCTTTTGCTTGTTGGGCATTTTCCCATGTAAATAGTTTTATTTCTTTTCTTTTCTTTGGGGGTCGAGAGGAGAAGACCATAATGAAAATGTTTAAGTGGCTCTTATATGCATTATTGTTGATTTAACCAGGAGCCCATATTACCTTGTCTTCTCCCTTGAATTAAATGCTTGCAAATTCTAGCTTAGTCCAATGCATGTGCACTATTATTATTATCCACACCGTTTGGTCGTGCAAGTGAAAGGCAATAATGACGATATATGATGGATTGATTGAGATGAGAAAAGTTGGTATGAACTCGACCTATCTTGTTTTTGTAAATATGATTAGTTCATCGTTCCTGATTCAGCCTATTATGAATGAACATGTTTGCAATGAAAATTAGAGATTATAATTGCTTATGCCATGCTTAATTACTAGGAGTTTATAATGGTTTACCTTGCGTGCCAACATGCTATTAAAATGGTTGTGATGTGGTATGATAGGGTGGTATCCTCCTTTGAATGATTCAAGTGGCTCGACTTGGCACATGTTCACGCATGTAGTTGAAACAAAATCAACATAGCCTCCACGATATTTATGTTCATGGTGGATTATATCCTACTCATGCTTGCACTCAATGTTTATTAATTTTAATGCATGTTCATGACTATTGTCGCTCTCTAGTTGGTCGCTTCCTAGTCTTTTTCTAGCCTTCACCTGTACTAAGCGGGAATACTGCTTGTGCATCCAATTCCATAAACCCCAAAGTTATTCCATATGAGTCCACCATACCTTCCTATATGCGGTATATACCTGCCGTTCCAAGTAAATTTGTATGAGCCAAACTCTAAACCTTCAAATGAAATTCTGTTTTGTATGCTCGAATAGCTCATATATCAACTAGGGCTGTCTGTATCTTCCATGCTAGGCAGGTTATTCGCAAGAGGAGTGGACTCCGCTCCTCACTCACGAGAAAATGGCTGGTCACCGGGATGCCCAGTCCCATGCTTAAATCAAAATAATTGCAAACAAAACTCCCCCAAGACTGTTGTTAGTTGGAGGCACCCGCTGTTTCGGGCAAGCCATGGATTGATGCTTGTTGGTGGTGGGTGAGTATAAACTTTACCATTCTGTTTTTGAACCTCCTATAATGTGTGTAGCATGGAAGATATCGAGATCTCTCGGTTGTTATGTTGACAATGAAAGTATGCCGCTCAAAATATTATTTACCTCTATTTCAAAAATCGAGCTCTGGCACCTCTACAAATCCCTGCTTCCCTCTGCGAAGGGCCTATCTATTTACTTTTATGTTGAGTCATCATCCTCTTATTAAAAAGCACCAGTTGGAGATTACCGTTGTCATTTGCATGCATTACTATTAGTTTATATTGAGTATGACTATGACTGGATCTCTTTTACCATGAATTACAATGTTTAGTCAGTCCTTGATCTTCAGAGGTGCTCTGCATTTATGTTTTGCGGTCTCAGAAAGGGCTAGCGAGATACCATCTTTTTTTTGACTGGGAACTGTAGGGGATACCCCCACAGCATATCAAAACTCTATTGAAAAAGAGAGAGCAAGTACAAGTACAAGTACAGTGGGTGATTACAAGAGGTAATCAAACTAAGCTAAGGGAAGAAGGAGAAGAAACAAGTAAAAAATACAAAAAATGGCCTCAAGGTGGTAGAAATGAGATCCATCTAAGGAGATCATCCTTATAGGCAGCTTTCACCCTATATTGCATTAAGGTAATATCATGGATGAATGCACTTCTCCATTTATTGAATCCAGCTCTCTCATGCCTGAAGACCTTAGCATTCCTGACAATCCAGATATTCCAGCAAGCAATAAACACCACTTTAGTGAAGAAGGGCTTCCTGAAGCTTCTGCTAGCATTGATAACCAAATCAGCCATAGAGTCACCAGATGACCAATCAATTTGCAGGTAGTTCCAAACTCTGACACTAAAATTGCAATTAAAGAACGGATGATCTCTTGTTTCCATAGTTTGCAAAGGACAAAGAACACAATTTACTCCATCCTCCAAATGCCAATGCCTCCTTTCCACCATGTCCTTGGTGTTCAACCTGTCCATAATAAGCATCCAAGCGAATACTTTTATTTTCATTGTACAGGAGGACTTCCAGATCCAAGCTGTCAAAGGGTTGAAGGACTCTGACACAAAAGTATGTGAGTAAAACAACTTAGGTGAGTATCCCTTGGCAGTGCCCCTCCAAAACCAAATATCCTTGGACCCAGGTGCTCGACTGTGGCCGTCCAACAGAGACTGGAGAGTGGTCAGGTCATCAAAAGCCTGGCTGGACAAAGGAAGGTGGAAGTGCTGGAACATGTCCTGGAAGTCCAAGAACTCTTTAACAGTGATCCAGGGGTCCTTAACATAGGAAAAGAGCCTGGGAAATCTGAATTGGAGGCTAGACACCTGATCATCAAGCTGCCAGTTGGCTGACCACATGAGGGTCGTGTCCCCTTCATTAATCTGAACCCAAGCACACTCCCTAAAGTTTTGCATGACCTTGCATATATCCTTCCACCAGAAAGAGCCACAATCAGAAGTTCCTTGGAGATACCATCTTGTTATATCATATCATGATTATTTTGAGAAAGTGTCGTCATCCGAGATTTATTATTATTGCTCGCTAGTTGATTATGCCATTGATATGAGTAAACATGAGACGTGAGTGTTATTGTGAATATGGTTGGTTCATAATCTTTGCTGAAAACTTGAATGCTGGCTTTACATATTTACAACAACAAGAGCAAACAGAGTTTGTAAAAGTTTTTCTTTATCACTTTTAGTTTATCAACTAAATTGCTTGAGGACAAGCAAAGGTTTAAGCTTGGGGGAGTTGATACGTCTCCATCATATCTACTTTTCCAAACACTTTTGCCCTTGTTTCGGACTCTAACTTGCATGATTTGAATGGAACTAACCCGGACTGACGCTGTTTTCAGTAGAATTGCCATGGTGTTATTTTTGTGCAGAAATAGAAGTTCTCGGAATGACCTGAAACTTCACGGAGAATATTTTTGGAATTTATAAAAAATACTGGCGAAAGAATCAAGACCAGGGGGCCCACACCCTATCCACGAGGGTGGGGGCGCGTCTGCCCCTGGGCGCGCTCCCCTGTCTCGTGGGCCCCCTGAGGCTCCACCGACCTCAACTCCAACTCTATATATTCACGTTCGGGGAGAAAAAAATCAGAAAGAAGGATTCATCGCGTTTTATGATACGGAGCCGCCGCCAAGCCCTAAACTCTCTCGGGAGGGCTGATCTAGAGTCCGTTCGGGGCTCCGGAGAGGGGAATCCGTCGTCGTCATCATCATCAACCTTCCTCCATCACCAATTTCATGATGCTCACCGCCGTGCGTGAGTAATTCCATCGTAGGCTTGCTGGACGGTGATGGGTTGGATGAGATTTATCATGTAATCGAGTTAGTTTTGTTAGGGTTTGATCCCTAGTATCCATTATGTTCTGAGATTGATGTCGCTATGACTTTTCTATGCTTAATGCTTGTCACTAGGGCCCGAGTGCCATGATTTCAGATGTGAACCTATTATGTTTTCATGAATATATGTGAGTTCTTGATCCTATCTTGGAAGTCAATAGTCACCTACTATGTGTTATGATCCGGCAACCCCGAAGTGACAATAATCGGGACCACTCCCGATGATGATCGTAGTTTGAGGAGTTCATGTATTCACTAAGTGTTAATGCTTTGGTCCGGTACTCTATTAAAAGGAGGCCTTAATATCCCTTAGTTTTCAATAGGACCCCGCTGCCACGGGAGGGTAGGACAAAGGATGTCATGCAAGTTCTTTTCCATAAGCACGTATGACTATATTCAGAATACATGCCTACATTACATTGATGAACTAGAGCTAGTTTTGTGTCACCCTATGTTATAACTGTTGCATGAGGAATCGCATCTGACATAATTATCCATCACTGATCCAATGCCTATGAGCTTTTCACATATTGATCTATGCTTAGTTACTTTACCGTTGCCACTGTTACAATTATTACAAAACTACTACTTTTACTTTTGCCACCGTTACCGTTACTTCCATACTACTTTGCTACTAAATACTTTGCTGCAGATATTAAGTTTTCCAGGTGTGGTTGAATTGACAACTCAACTGCTAATACTTGAGAATATTCTTTGGCTCCCCTTATGTCGAATCAATAAATTTGGGTTGAATACTCTACCCTCGGAAACTGTTGCGATCCCCTATACTTGTGGGTTATCACATCCATCTGAAGCAAGTGCCAGTTTACTGCGACAATGAAAGCGCCATCAAGATTGCCAACAACCCAGTTCAACACTCGAAGACAAAGCGCATTCAGATCCGTCATCACTTTCTCAGAGATCATGTCATGAAGGAAGATATTGATATTATTCACGTCAACACTGAAGAGCAATTGGCAGATATCTTCACAAAGCCCTTGGATGAGAAAAGGTTTTGCAAGTTGTGGTGTGAGCTAAATATTTTAGAATCCTCAAATGTCATGTGATTGGACACACATCCTAACGCTTATGCATGTTGATGACTTAGATGTGCAACACACGAAGTAAAGTATATCTTCAATCAATGAAGACATACACTCTAAGTGTGAATACATTAACGAGGAATTTGACTTCGGAGCGCCACGATAATTGTGTACCGTGTCTGGCTCTAATACTTCCTATACGGTGGGTTACGCCACCACCAAATTCTTTTGAAGTGTTTCATTTGGCGTCATAACTGCAAAGTCTTCGCATTTGATGTGTTTTCGACATTGATTTGACTTCATGTTTATCTTCACAATGTTGATTTGGACTTATGCTGATGTATACATATATTCGTGTTCTGTCCTCTACAGCATTCATTTATAGCTATGGCTTCATGTTTGAATCTTTCTTGATCTAAGTGAATGTGATTGGACCCTAACCCCTTCTATGCTTCTACCTCAGTTTCTATCTATCCAAATCACATGCATTCTATTGAAACTGTCGATTGTCTTCTCTGAGTCCTTGTCAGCAGAAGACAAAGTGACAAATGTTTAAATCTGTTTTAATGCTATATCCTTATTGCCTGAAAACCGGAGAAGCCGGAACGACCACCCGACAATCCAGGCATGCGTGGGAACATGGAACAACTTCCAATGACTTGTATGCATGCCACGTGTCCTTCAGATGTTAACCGCCAGGGGCACCTGCGTAATTATGTTGTGATGTCCCTTTCCTAATAAATACACAACTCACCGCGGTCATTATCTCTTCTCCCACCTCGCCACCTCGCACAAACCCTAGCGCCTCCGCTAGCTCGCGTCGACGCTGGAGACGAAGCGCTTAGCTGCCGCGACTTCTTCGACGCCGTCCTCACGTCGGCCGCGGACCTCGTCCTCTCCACCGTCGTCGTAGGTGTCTTCCGTCGCCAAGTTAGGGCATGGGAGATTGAACTGCTCGGCCTCTCTCTTCGCCTCATCTAGCAGTTCGTCAAGCGAAAACTTACTTTTTACTGCCTTTTTGATCCGTCAGATCCATCCACTTCAACCAAAAGTGGTTTCTTAACTTCCAAATCTGGATCTGTCTTCTTATGCATCTCATATTTTGCCAAGTATATTCACTTATGCTTCACAACTAGTTAGATTCCTCACTTGTACTTATTCATGGATTCGTACAAATCAGGAACCAACTCTCATCAAATAAGTGAATGTTCGCGCTATGAGGTCAATGTCTTCAAACTGATTTATCTCCAAAATCTTCTGAGAATGCATATGACCTCTTCCCCTTCCCTCGCACCTCTAATGCTGTCACAGGTACATGTCCGTGGGAGAATCCCTTGGTTCTCATAGTCTGCATTCATTTGCAGAGTTCATACAACATCATATTCACTCACCAGAAGCCAGTTCCTGTCTGACCAGCAAAAGGAAGCCATTCACTATATTGAAGACATTCAGTCTGAATATTATGGCAACTCACAAATCTCCACGGAAGGGCGGCAAGCAGCGTCGTGGGGATACAGCCAAGGACTTGCCACCAGATCTATTTGAAATGTACAAGACAGATCCTGAAGAAAATTAAAATCAGCGCAGGACCCGAATCCAATGGATTCGAAGATATTGGGCAAAAGAATGGTTCAAGTACAGATTTGTGACTGCTGAATATGCTGAAAAGAACGCCATCAAGCGCCCATGGGGAGATATTCTATACAGAAATCTGCAGCCCAAGTCCAAGTCCGAAGCCATTGCTCAAGGCTTCTACCCATGCATGGTACACGGACCGAAGCCAGAAAATGCCGACCCATCATCTATGTTATGGTGTCGTGAAGACAATCTTTTCAAGCGCAACTATCAGTTTGCCAAAGATTCTGCTGTGAAGAACAAGAAAAATCTTGGCATCAACTTCAACCTAGGTCCGTCTGCTTCAAGGGCTGATGGCACACGCAATGCCAATCGCAATGTCATCGGCCCCTTCAACAACTTTGATGGCCTCCTCTCTCATTATCGCTGCTCAGAGGGCCATAGTGGATCAATCTGCTGACGACGCTGACTCTAAAGAAACGCCAGCACCACCAAAGCCTCAGAAGAAGAAGAAGAAGACAAAGGCTTTGAAGCCCTCTGCCGCACCAAGAGCTTCCGTTGTGAAGCCATTGGCCACTGCACCTCCTGCTTCCAGTGTGCAATTTGAAGATCTTTCTCGTGTCTCCAAGAAGACTGAGAAGCCCAAGAAGAAGCCCATGAAGAGTTCTGGGCATGAACTTACTCCAGCTGTCGTTTGGAGGAACGAAGATGACACCATTGATCTGTCCAGTGACGAAGATCTTGGTGATGAAGCTCTTGAAATGCTTATCAAAAGCAAGCAAGAGGCGGAGATCTTCAACGATCTGCCCCTCTTTGACGTGGATATTCTGAACAACTTCATCGACGAGTGGTTTGATGACCCGAGCCTCAGCATCGATGATCTTCAGTTGCCTGTTGACATCAGCGTCACCTTCCACGGAGCCATTGCCAATGAGCTGGCACTGGCTCAAAAGATTGTCGAGCTGAAGAACAAAATTGATTATGAAAAGGCTCACTTCAAGAAGAACATGGCCAAGCTCAGCGTGGCAGATGTCCAGACCTTCAAGAAGATGTTGCATGAGCTAAAGGAACAGTTTCACAAGAAGCATGAAGAAGCAAAGGGCTCACGAGAACAGATGAAATACTTCGCAGATAAATGTGTTCAAGCACATAATGAGGCTGAGAAGCGCAAGGCACTTGGGCGTCCTGGCATCGACCCCAAGATGGCTGCCAAACAAAAGAAGAAGCCTGCTGTGGCCCAAGCTGAAGCATCAAGGCAGGAAGCCCCTCGCATTGTCTTCCCTGCCAGCATGACAGGCTCGAAGCCTAAGGTCCCCTCAGCAGCTTCAGAACTGAAAAAGACAAGGGCAGCTGAAGTCAAAGCTAAGAAGCGCAAGCACAAGAATGCTACTGATGGTGCTCCATCAACAAAGAAGCTGAATACAAAGTCTTCAAAGAAAGAGCGCGCTGCTGCCATGGAGCCCCTTGTTGTTGAGCCCATTTCTGTTGCTCGTCCAGCCTCTACCAACCAAGAACGTCGCCTTGTGATCCACGAGCCTGCTTTCACAGAGGCTCCTGAAGATGAAGAAGTTCCAGCTGTTGACCCCATCGTAGCTGAAGACATTGGTCGTGAAGACAATGTAGAAGATTATGAAGTCCTTCCTCAACTCAAGCACCAACTGGTATCATCGCCTGTTCTTACAAACAGCGAACTCATCAGCATTGGTCGTCTTTTGACGCCAATTGCTCGGGATGATTCGTGGACTGATCGCCCTCAACAAGACACCCCCATTCATGATGGGACACCCCAAACTCCACCACCTCAAG
This sequence comes from Triticum aestivum, assembly GCF_018294505.1. Taxonomy (NCBI): domain Eukaryota; kingdom Viridiplantae; phylum Streptophyta; class Magnoliopsida; order Poales; family Poaceae; genus Triticum; species Triticum aestivum. Next base: position 260,262,040 of record NC_057808.1, read on the forward strand.
TAACCACTCCGGTGCTTGACGACGACAACTACATGGTGCAGACCACTCCATCACCACAGGTGTTGCCCGCATTCCGCAGGCTTCGCAAAGGCCCTAGGCCGCATGTCACCATGTCGAGCATTCCAAAAGGGGAAGCGCAACAAAGCTCAGTAGCACGTCAAGTGTTTCCTGAAGCCACCCCTATAGTGAATGTCTCGGAGTCTGAAGCAAAAGCTGCTGAAGACATTCCGGCTGCATCATGAAGAAAATCAAGAAACAAGAGAAGAAGAAGCAAGAGTTGCCACACCCCCTGTCACTGAAGAAGTCATTCTCGAGGAGAATATGACTGTGCCCGGCCCTCCTATCATTGAACAAACGGAGGTTGAAACTACTGAGGCGGTCACAAACAATGATGCTGAAGCCAATGACACTGCCATGGCTAAAGACCATGTGGCGCCTGAAGATAATGTGGTGCCTGAAGCTCATGAGCAACCAGAAGCCAATGTGGATGCTGATGCCACAGTTCCACCCCCAAGGCCACACACCATTGAGCAGACCTACAATCGTGGTGAACTAGTCATAGTTCGGTGGCCCATCATGGTGCCTCCCACTGCTCCCGGACCTCAGTATGATTACCATGTGGAGCAGAGGCCACAAGTTCAGAAGCCGAAACCAAGGCTGCCAAGGCTTCTAGGTGTTGCTACATCGCCAGGATCGTTCAGTGTGAATAGCTTTAGGGCACACAACACATTCTTTGACAGCGCCAAGAATCCATACTCGAAGCCAAAGATCTCTTTTGATCGCTTCTGGAGCTATCAGCAGCGCAACTATTACTCACGTGTCTTATACAATCAAGAGCGAATCTTTCCTCACATGCGTCTGGATTGTGAAGCTATTGCTGGGCTGCCCTGTCTTGAAGAAGCCCTTGACTGTTTTAGGGAAGTTGGTCTTCTTCCATTTGTCACAGACAAGGAGCACTGGAATGAAGAGCTTCTGCTGCAGTTCTATGCCACTCTTCACATTCGTGGCTACAACAGGGATCCAAAGACATGGATCCTTGAGTGGATGTCAGGGGATGTGCGTCATGAAGCCAAAGCTCAAGACATCATCGAGTTGTCTTCCCTGCCCACTCCAGGTGAGCTCTATGAGCCTGGTTGTCAGCTACACCAAAATGAACCGCAGTATATTCGAGAAGCCTGAGCCGAATATGAGCCAGATGCTCAGTATGATGAAGCCACTGCCCCAAGATGCTGACTACCCCAAAGAATTTTTCGTCCAAGACCTCGAGTACTTGCCACGCACAGTCTACCATATTCTGAGGCGTACTCTATGGCCAATCAAGGGATTTTCTTCTGAAGCCAAACTAGAAGGAAACATGAAGACCTTGGCATTCTATATTGTCAATGGCATCAGATTCAACACCCAGGATTTCTTCATCAGACAACTTGTTGCATCTGGGATTGATCTATTTGGCTTGAAGTTTTATGATCCATGGGTGATGCGCCTGATCAAACTCCACTCTTCTGTTGACTATCAGCCCTCAGCGCGCAACCATCTGGTCTTTTTGCCTGAGGTTGATCTATCTGTTGAAGCCATCTACCCTAAGCCTGCCAAAGAACCCCTATATCTTCACAATGTTGATCGTCAAAGCTTCACGCAACCCATAGAAGGGATTCATGTTCCAAATGTTGTGACTCCTGCTTATCCTCTGGCTGGCAATATGCGTGTGCCTCATCGTGCAAACACTGAATCCACTGACAGTACAATTGCTCAAAGGCCTCGAAAGCGTTCTCATGTACTCAATGACCGAGAGCTTCTAGTTGCCTTACATCAGAAGCAGGACAAGCATCATGACTGGCTAAAGCGTCAGATGTAGAGTATCATGGTGGACATCAATCACATCAGAAACATGGCCACCAAGAACTCATTCGTAGCCCATGAAGCCTGTTGGCAGTCTTGGAAGAGTCTCACATTGCTATGCCCTGAAGAAGATCTTCGCGAAGATGGCTTCACAGAAGGCCTCAAATTTGACTCAAGACCTCCACGCAATGCAAGTTGGCGCCGCACTTCATCAATAGAAGATTCTGAGTATTCATCTTCGGCTGCAACTGTTGTTGCGAGAGTCGTCGATGAAGAAGACGACACCACTTCACCGACCATGGCTGCACTGCATCTCGACACTGCACCAGGCCCTTCTGCACCAGCAAACTCCAACGTCGACCCTGTACCATCATCTGCTCCCTCTGGGAACGAGTAGATGCTCTATGTCTTCAAACCTTTTTGGTCCTTAGTGACAAAAGGGGGAGAAGCATATGAGTTGATAGTCTTCAAGCAGGTCATTATGGGTGGTTGCTATATTTTGCCAAGTGTTTACAACTCTTGTCTTTTGATACATTTGGTTCTTTGAGTTGTAACACTTAAACTTGATGGTCGTCTGCTACGTTTCTGCTATTCTGTGATGCGATGATAAATTCCGCATGAAGTCATTCCGCAGACGTCCATTTTTCATTATGCATGTCATTATCTTCGTTATATCTTTATATGCATGATGAACTGTCTTCATAAGTTGAAGAGTATCTCCACAAAGTAAAACATGCCATGTGCATTTGCATTCAAAAGCAAACTACTTATATGCACATCTTCAGGGGGAGCCTTTTGCTACTTATGAAGACAATGCCTCAATCCTTACACTTTCACATACTTTTATCCCCATTGAAAACTTCAACCAATTTGTCATCAATCACCAAAACGGGGGAGATTGTAAGTGCATCTAGTGCCACCCCTAGTTGGTTTTGGAGTATTGACGACAAACTTGGTTGAGGGACTAATGTGTTTGTGAGAATTGTAGGATAACACAGGTAGTGGTCCCACATTGATTCGGCTTACCTACCAGAGATGACCCCTAAAAATGTGTGAAGACATCAGAGACAATGGTGGTTTGTGAAGACATTCACAACGAAGATTATGACTTGAGAAGACATTCACGTGAAGGCTATGGAGTGCGAAGACATAGTTGTTTCATAGTTTCCTTTTCTTCTTTGTTGAGTCATAGGAACCACCGCACTGTTAAGTGGGGTCCAAGTGAACAAAGTCAGAGTGACTAAAGTGATGCTCAACCAAATCCTATGTCTTCGAGCGAAGACTATGAGAGCAAATCTTATCCAGAGCTGGATGAGTCAGCTTTACTTGTACCCCAAGTCAAGCTGCCACGTGTGTTTGAAATCTGACTGTTGGACACGTGTCAGTTCCTTAGTGACCCATGGTCATTTTGGACAAATCAAGTCGGGTTGCCTCCTGGCTATATATAGCCCACCCCCTACACCATAATTGATGGCTGCTCAGAGTTAGTACACGGCTTTTGTCGTTTGAGAGCAACCCACCTCCGAAGCATTTGAGAGAGATCCTTGCGAGGACAAAGCCCAAAACACCCAGAGCCAAAGAGTGTTAGGCATCACTGAAGTCTTTCTGTCCGCGTGATCTGAAGACTTGTTACACTTGAGGACTGTGAATCCTCCAGCCGGTTAGGCGTCGCGTTCTGGGCATCCAAGAGTCATTGTGGATTGTCGGTGCACGATGTCTGTGAAGGTTTGGAAGTCTACCTTGAAGACTTACCAGAGTGATTGGGCGAGGACTAAGTGTCCTTAGCTCAAGGGGAATAAGGTGAAGACGCGGTCTTCTGAGTTGAATCTCAGCCTCCCTAACCAAACGTACAGTTGTCACAGCAACTGGAACTGGTCCAACAAGTCCTTGTCCTCACCAAGCAACTGGTTCTATCTCTTACCTCTCTTTACTTACTGTGTGTCTTCGTGAAGTCATTGCGTGCTTGCTTGATCTGATTGACTTCACTATGTGACGACTATTGTTGTTTGGCTTCATACTATCTTCCATCCTGATCCATACTACCTAGCTGCTAATAGTCTTCGTGCTTTCACTTCATTGCTTACTTGACTATGGCTTGTCTAGTGTAGTCTACCTTGAGCTGCATATCAATAGGCTCATATCTACTGTTTGTCTTCAAAGCCCCCTGTTTTGAAGACTTTCGTAAAAATCGCCTATTCACCCCCCCTCTAGTCGATAACTAGCACTTTCAAGCTCTTACTTAGACTCTGTTGAAAAAGTTGAATTGCAATTGCTTGGTGATACGTCTCCAATGTATCTATAATTTATGAAGTATTCATGCTATTATATTATCTGTTTTGGATGTTTATGGGCTTTATTAAACACTTATATTATTTTTGGGACTAACCTATTAACCCAGAGCCCAGTGCCAGTTTCTGGTTTTCCCCTTGTTCCAGTGTTTCACAGAAAAGGAATATCAAACTGAGTCCAAACGGAATGAAACCTCCGGGAGCGCGATTTTTGGAACGAACGTGATCCAGGAGACTTGGAGTTGAAGTCAAGGAAGCTTCGAGGTGGCCACGAGGCAGGGAGGCGCGCCTGGCCCCCTGGGCGCACCCCCACCCTCGTGGCCCCCTTGTGGCTCCCCTGACCGACTTCTTTCGCCTATATATATCCATATACCCTAAAAACATCAGGGAGAAGAATAGATCGGGAGTTCCGCCGCCGCAAGCCTCTATAGCCACCAAAAACCAATCGGGGCCCTGTTCCGGCACCCTGCCGGAGGGGGGAACCCTCACCGGTGGCCATCTTCATCATCCCGGCGCTCTCCATGACGAGGAGGGAGTAGTTCACCCTCGGGGCTGAGGGTATGTACCAGTAGCTATGTGTTTGATCTCTCTCTCGTGTTCTTGAGGTGGTACGATCTTGATGTATCGCAAGCTTTGCTATTATAGTTGGATCTTATGATGTTTCTCCCCCTCTACTCTCTTGTAATGGATTGAGTTTTCCCTTTGAAGTTATCTTATCAGATTGAGTCTTTAAGGATTTTAGAACACTTGATGTATGTCTTGCATGTGCTTATCTGTGGTGACAATGGGATATTCACGTGATCCACTTGATGTATGTTTTGGTGATCAACTTGCGGGTTCCGTTTGTGAACTTATGCATAGGGGTTGGCACACGTTTTCGTCTTGACTCTCCGGTAGAAACTTTGGGGCACTCTTTGAAGTTCTTTTTGTTGGTTGAATAGATGAATCTGAGATTGTGTGATGCATATCGTATAATCATACCCACGGATACTTGAGGTGACATTGGAGTATCTAGGTGACATTAGGGTTTTGGTTGATTTGTATCTTAAGGTGTTATTCTAGTACGAACTCTATGATAGATCGACCGGAAAGAATAGCTTCGTGTTATTTTACTACGGACTCTTGAATAGATTGATCAGAAAGGATAACTTTGAGGTGGTTTCGTACCCTACAAATCTCTTCGTTTGTTCTCCGCTATTAGTGACTTTGGAGTGACTCTTTGTTGCATGTTGAGGGATAGTTATATGATCCAATTATGTTATTATTGTTGAGAGAACCTGGACTAGTGAAAGTATGAACCCTAGTCCTTGTTTCCTAGCATTGCAATACCGTTTTCGCTCACTTTTATTACTTGCTACCTTGCTGTTTTTATATTTTCATATTACAAAAACCTATATCTACCATCCATATTGCACTTGTATCACCATCTCTTCGCCGAACTAGTGCACCTATACAATTTACCATTGTATTGGGTGTGTTGGGGACACAAGAGACTCTTTGTTATTTGGTTGCAGGGTTGTTTGAGAGAGACCATCTTCAACCTACGCCTCCCACGGATTGATAAACCTTAGGTCATCCACTTGAGGGAAATTTGCTACTGTCCTACAAACCTCTGCACTTGGAAGCCCAACAACGCCTACAAGAAGAAGGTTGCGTAGTAGACATCACTTGGTGACTAAGAATATAGGTTGTTGAGTTTCAAGAGAATTCATTGTTTGAACCTTAAACATGTGAATTGGTTGCTACTCTGTCATGATGAGTTTTTATGAGAAAGAGTTGTTATGGTGCTAGGAAAAGTCATTGAAATTATCACTGATCAAACTTATGCACTTTGCTAGCATTCACACTTCATAAATTATTTCTTTTATCATTTACCTACTCGAGGATGAGTACGAATTAAGCTTGGGGATGCTGATACGTCTCCAACGTATCTATAATTTATGAAGTATTCATGCTGTTATATTATCATTCTTGGATGTTTTACAATCATTTTATAGCAACTTTATATCATTTTTTGGTACTAACATATTGACCCAGTGCCCAATGCCAGTTGCTGTTTTTTGCTTGTTTTTTACATCGCAGGAAATCAATATCAAACGGAGTCCAAACACGGCAAAACTTTTTGTGGATTTTTATGGACCAGAAGACATCCAGTGGGCCAGAGAAGCACCTGGGGGTGCCCCGAGGGGGGCACAACCCACCAGGGCATGCCTGGGGGCCCAGGTGCGCCCAGGTGGGTTGTGCCCACCTCGGTGGCCTCCCGCACCCCCTCTTTGCCCTATAGATCACCAAATATTCCTAAAACCCTCGGGGTAACCCTAGATCGGAAGTTCCGCTGCCGCAAGGCCTTTGTATCCATGAGATCCTATTAGACCCCGTTCTGGCACCCTGCCTGAGGGGGAGATCATCACCGGTGTCCATCTTCATCATCCCGGCGGCCACCACAATGAGGAAGGAGTAGTCCATCCTCGGGGCTGAGGGTTTGTACCAGTAGCTATGTGTTTAATCTCTCTCTCTCTCTCTCTCGTGTTCTTGAGATGTCACGATCTTGATGTATTGCGGACTTTGTTAATATAGTTGGATCATATGGTGTTTTCCCCTCTCTGTCATGTGATGAATTGAGTTTTCCCTTTGAGATTTCGTTTTATCGGATTGAATAATTTTATGGATTTGAGAGCACTTGATATATGTCTTGCAAATGAATACTCATGGTGACAATGGGGTATCATATTGATTCACTTGATGTATGTTTTGGCATTTAACTCGCGGATTCCCGCGGTGACATTGGGGTAATCTATGCATAGGGGTTGATGCACGTTCTCGTCTTTTGTTTCTCCGGTAGAAATCTTGGGGCACTCTTTGAGGTTCTTTGTGTTGGATCGAGTATTATGAATCTGAAACTATTTGGTGTTATTTTAGTACGAACTCTTGGATAGATCGATCGGAAAGAATAGCTTCGAGGTGGTTTCGTACCCTACAAATGATTTCTTCTTGTGTTCTCCGCTAGATAGGAACTTTGGAGTGATTCTTCGTTGCACGTTGAGGGATGGTTATATGATCCAATTGTATTAGCATTGTTGAGAGATTGCACTAGTGAAAGTACGGACCCTAGGCCTCATTTTCAAGCATTGCAATACCGTTTTTGTGTCCGTTTACTATTTGCTACCTTGCTGTTTTTATTTATTCAGATTATAAAAATATATTTTTACCATCAATATTACACTTTTATCACCATCTCTTCGCCGAACTAGTGCACCTATACAATTTGCCATTGTATTGGATGTGTTGGGGACACAAGAGATTTCTTGTATTTGGTTGCAGGGTTGTTTGAGAGAGACCATCTTCATCCTACACCTCCCACGGATTGATAAACCTTAGGTCACCCACTTGAGGGAAAATTGCTACTATCCTACAAAACTTTGTGCTTGGAGGCCCAACACGAGTCTACAAGAATAAAGTTGCATAGTAGACATCAAGTACCCTTCCACAGTTCTGCTCATGGAACATTTCCCATAGCTTGGACAAACATCTCTAAAGAACAGGAGGCCAAGGCTCATCAACCCACTCTACAACACCACAATTCACACCATTTTCCTGCAATTGTAAATGTGATAAGTTATTACAATGCCACGATTAGCTTATTTCAGTACCATGATTAACTTGAATTTTTCTAACAATGAATAACATAAATGAGATATGATAAGTTATTACAATGCCATGATTAAGTCTGCAAAGTAACAAAGAGAAACATAAGTGAAATAACAAGTTACTATCATATCAGTAACAAACTGTTGCATCATGTGCTGCACTGAACATCCATATGTAACAAACATGACTGACATCTAACCTGGACTAGGCAGCCATAGAAACGCCTTCCTGTTGAAATGCCTTCAAAAGCCACACACTTAACATGCCTCATGTGGTGTAGAATGCAAAGAAAGCTCAAGTTGGCCACAGAAAAGGGGCTCCACAATGGTGTCTGGTTCCTCCTGCAAGCAAAAAATCCCCAACAACACTGGTTTCAAACACCACTCAAAGGCACAATAAATTTGAGTTGTTCGTTAACTCAAAAGCAAAAAATGTCCATGCTGACGACCTCGCAGTCATCGTCGGAGCTCGTTTCCTCGTTGTTCCAGGAAGGCATGGCGGCAAGGAGGTCGACAGCGGCCGACATCGAAGGCGGCGAGCTCGTACTGGAGTAGGGGAGTGGGAGCAAGGGAGTGGGAGAGTGAGCAGGGGAGTGAGCGGACAGGGGGCAGAGCGACCAACGGAGGGGTATTTACCTAGTTCCGACCGGACCGGTCGGCTAACGGCCGTTAACTGCTACTCCGTCCGCGCGCTGGGCCACGTGGCCTGATCGGTGGGCCCAATCGGTCAGGAAAACAGTTAAATCGCTAGTCACTGCCGTTTTGGGTTTTTTGAAACAGTCGACCGCACGATTGGTAGTTTTTTGAGAAAATTAAAATCTGGTAGTTTTTTGAAACCCTAGCCTGTAAACTAGTAGTTTTATGCTATTTACTCCTAACGCCCTTTGCCATGTCCAACCTTTGGTTGTAGGACCAAATCATGTCCACAAACGATGTGTGGTATGTGGAGCACATCCATGATGGCGGATGGACTTACTATGATTCCAGGTGGTAGTCACCAACTCACACAACATTATCTCCGCAATGTGTCCATGAACCCAGTGTCGGTGTCAAAACCAGCGGATCTCGGGTAGGGGTTCCCGAACTGTGCGTCTAAGGCGGATGGTAACAGGAGGCGGGGGACACAATGTTTACCCAGGTTCGGGCCCTCTCGATGGAGGTAATACCCTACTTCCTGCTTGATTGATCTTGATGATATGAGTATTACAAGAGTTGATCTACCACGAGATCGTAGAGGCTAACCCTAGAAGCTAGCCTATGATTCTGATTGTTGTCATCCTACGGACTAAACCCTCCGGTTTATATAGACACCAGAGGGGGCTAGGGTTACACAGAGTCGGTTACAAGGGAGGAGATCTACATAACCGAATTGCCAAGCTTGCCTTCCACGCAAAGGAGAGTCCCATCCGGACATGGGACGAAGTCTTCAATCTTGTATCTTCATAGTCCAACAGTCCGGCCAAAGTATATAGTCCGGCAGTCCGAGGACCCCCTTATCCAGGACTCCCTTAGTAGCCCCTGAACCAGGCTTCAATGACGATGAGTCCAGCGCGCAGATCGTCTTCGGCATTGGAAGGCGGGTTCCTCCTCCGAATACTCCATAGAAGATTTTGAACACAAGGATCGTGTCCGACTCTGCAAAACAAATTCCACATACCACCGTAGAGAGTATAATATTCCACAAATCTAATCTGCTGACAACTTTTCATAACGTGACATCCTGTCGTGGTCCGGTCATTACGAACCGTTTTTCCCAGCCTGCCACTGCACGTGTTGCGAGGCGGTTTCCTTGGCACGTCTTGTCGAAGCAGAGACCGTGTCCCCTTATCACGGGATTCTCATCAATACGGGTGTGGGTAACCCAATCGTGCCTGCTGGTATGACTCATCGATTTTAGGCAAGTTCCAAACGGCCACGCGGAGGACGCTTGATATTCACCCTCTTTATAAAGGGGCCAAGGCCTGTCCTTTTCTTCTCGCGCTCGATCCTTCCCTTCCCCCACCTTGAATTCCAACACCCAAGGCTCAGGCTAAGCGCTTCGGACCTTCAATCATGTCCGGATCCAACCTTCAAGGCCGGTGGATGGCCTCCTCTGTCATGGAGGAGGACATCAAGAAGCTAAGAGAAGCCAGGTATCTGACCGCCGAAATCTTGCACAGGCTGCCTGCTCAAGGGCAGGTCATCCCCACTCCCGAACCCAACGAGAGTGTCGTATTTGTTTCCCACTTCCTCCGAGGGCTAGGCTTTAGTCTTGATCCCTTTGTTAGAGGGCTTATGTTCTATTACGGGCTTGATTTCCATGATCTAGCTCCGGATTCCATCCTTCACATCTCGTCGTTCATCGTCGTGTGTGAGGCCTTCCTCCGCATCACCCCACACTTCGGCTTATGGCTCAAGACCTTCAATGTGAAGCCGAAGATGATCGATGGGCGACACGCAGAATGCGGAGGCGCCATAATAAGCAAAGGCGCCGATTCTCCATGGCCAAAGGGTTCCTTCCCGGAGATGTCCAACTTATGGTAGTGCGAGTGGTTTTACATCACAGCTCCCCGAAGTACTAAGTGGGTAGCTGCCCCCGCCTTCCGTTCGGGCCCCCGCCACAACTGGCGTCATGGGTCAACAAGGGGCTAGACTGGGGGCCAGTCAATGACGTGCCGACATTGCAGAGTCGCATCCGAGATCTCCTTAAGAGAGATGTCAGCCTTGTCAAGGTAATGCAAGTCATGCTAGTTCGTCGGGTCCTGCCGTGCCAACGTCAACCTCTCCGTATGTGGGAGTTCAACCCGGAAGGACCGCGAACTATTCAGCAATTCTTCGGCGTGACGCTCGAAGAGATGTATGGATTGTTCTTCGGATCACGAATAAAGTGTCCGGACACCATCGAGGATGCGGGTCTGAACTGCAATTGTCCAGATACCCACGTAAGTAATTCTGCGGCCGAACATGCTGTCTTTTTATTTGTCACAACATCATTCTGAAAAAATCGCTCTTTGACCAGGACTGGATGTAGCGACCAGACCTCAAATAGTCTGTGCTGCTGTGCACCAGTGTCATCCCTGGATCAGTAATGCTGACACGCACAGTACAAATGGAGGATTTAAAACAGAGTAGCAATCACACACTTATTACATCGAATATCTCCAAAGAGAATAAGTATGATAAATATGGCTTAAGGCCATCTAAAACGATAACAGCGGAAGACTTGGAAGATAAGTGAGTCCATCAACTCCAGCGGCATCACTGAGTATAAGACCACGACCTAAGGCACCTTACTCGTCGTCTGAAAAGTCTGCAACATGAAACGTTGCAGCCCGAAAACGGGTCAGCACATAGAATATGCTGGCAATGTAACACATAGAGAATAATGAACAATAATAATGCTATACTACATGCATATATGGCTGGTGGAAAGCTCTATGGTTACAATTTTGCGAAAAGCCAATTTTATCCTACTTCAAAGGAATAAACTTTATTTAACTATCATGGTGGTTGTGAAACATTGAGATGGTTGACAGCATCTCAATCCCAATTAAATGTCATCAATAACCCAACAAAATTAGTTAGAAGTAACATGGTGATGAGATTCACATGATAATCCAAGTACTAGATACTCAAGTTGTCCATAACCGGGGACACGGCTAACCATGATTAGTTTGTACACTCTGCAGAGGTTTGTGCACTTTTCCCCACAAGACTCGATCTCCTCCGTTGGATTACTCGCACTACATGGTGTTTGAGTAACGGATGACCGAGACACAGTCTTTCAGAAGTGTTTACACCTTACGTATGGGTAGACAGTTACACCTACTTTCCCCTACATCTGCTAGTCTACCACTGTAAGAGTTCACACAACTTAGTCAACTATGCTAGAGCCCATAATAGCTTGCGGCTGCACACGGAAGTTTCTAGCATGAATAATCTCATGATCCCTTTGAACCTGGGTGGCGGTCTAAAAGAAAAACAGGCAATCCTGGAATACCCAGGTACCTCAATCCACCCAGATGTGAGTTTTAGTTGCCACCTTAAGTAAACCATTAATTAACAATCTCACATCTGTCATGGAAATCTCTCAAACCCAATCCACGTCTACGAGCATAGCATGGCAATATAATAGCAAACGTAGAAGTAACTCCCCAGGGTTTGATAATAAAACAGGTAATAGGTACTACCTCAACTACTTCCCAGTTCCCACAATTTAATTAGATCCTAATCATGCAATGTTTGAGGAAAAGATCTAATGCAATAAAAACTGGGTATGGAAGGTATGATCAAAGTGTTACTTGCCTTGCTGATGATCTGCAAAACCTAGCGATTCGAAGTAACAAGCGGCACACTCCGGGTACTCTATCGCAAACAAACAAGCATACAATCAGTACTCATCTAATGCACAGGTAAAACTCGAATGAAAGATCCAACCAGAAAGTTCAACTTAAGAACTCCGGTTTGCAAAAAGAATCAACTCGAAAGAAGCAACGAAAGTCAAACTGCGAAAGAAACAAGCGTTGTTTACTAATCTGGATCTAGGTCAAATTTTACGGTAGCAAAATCTTGTTTGAGTAGGTTAAACGGAAAGAGAATTTCGAGACAAAACTCTAGGCGCTTGAATCGCCTGATTCCGATAAACGAGCGAAAAGTTAAACAGAAACGAAGATTCGATTTGAATCGCCTGATTCCGATAAACGAGCGAAAAGTTAAACAGAAACGAAGATTCGATCAGAAATCGAATCTGAGAAAATAGCGGAAAAATCCGACGAAAAAGAAAAACGGACGAACGGTTAAAGAACGGACGTTCGTTAACAGAGAAAAACCGACGAACGCGTTCGTTAAAACGAACGGTTCGGTGAACGCTCGCAAAATAATAAAACCGAAAAAAAACCGATCTAGGTTTTTTTTAAACGAATGGTTTTTTTTATAAAAGAAAACTGGCAAAACGAGGCGAGGTCTACCTCGTCGGGACAGAGCTCCGGCGGGGCTCCCGTGCTCCGGTCGAGGGGCGGCGAGGGCGGCGGGGCTTGGGGGCTCGGGGGGGGTGCGAGGGGCGGCGAGGGGGCGGCGAACGGCGGCGGCTCGGGCTCGGCTCCGGCGGCGGCGAGCGAGGCGGGTGTGGGCGGCGGCGGGCGAGGTGAGAGAAGAGGGGGGTGCGGGGGTATATAAAGGGGGGTGCTCGGCTTGGAGGAGGGGGCAAGCTCCGACGGGGTTCTCCCGTGTCCAAGCCGGACACGGCGGCGGCGGCGTCCCGTGCGCGGAGAGGACGACGGGCGGGATGGGCCGGCGCTCGGCTGGGCCTCGGCCCGGTCGGGCGGCGCGCAATTTTTTTTTTAAACGTTCCGCGGAAAAATTCGTAGAAAAATAAATAAAAGTCCAAAAAATATAAAATAAATTTTTCCCGTCTAGTTAGAAAATCTAGAATAGGGTGAACATTTTTTTAACACAAAATAAATATTTTGTAAACATGCAATTTTTTTAATGCAATAAAACTGGCAAATAAAATCCGAATAAAATCCAATAGATGATTTTAACATTTTTCCTCCAGTATTTCAATTGTTTTGGAGAAGTCATATTTTCTCCTCTCATTTATTTTGTTTAAGTTTCGGAGAGAAAATAATTAAAACCAAAATCCTCGTCTTATTATTTGATGAAAATCAAATATGAAAATTTGAGAAAATCCCCAACTCTCTCCGAGGGTCCTTGAGTTGCTTAGGATTTATCGAGGATTTGTCAAAATGCAATAAAATATGATATGCAATGATGATCTATGTATAACATACCAAATTGAAAATTTGGGATGTTACACTGGATAAAAAAGGCGAAGATGATCAGGTGTTCGGCCCCCCTTCCCGAAGGCTCACCGGATCCTGTACTAGCCAGGATGCTTGAGCACGCACCTTATCAAGTGCCATCAGAGGAAGATAAAGGGAGGAATAAAGAAGCCGAAAGCGGGCCTCACGCATTACTCATCCAAATCGGGGGAATTAGTGTCTCCGCGAAGGAGGATAATTGGGGAGAAGAATCTAAAATTCCCTCTCCCCAAGAAAGGAAAAGGACCGCCTCTGAAGACTTGGAAACGAGGGTTTCCAAACGAGGGAAGAAACCTTCGCCAGGGGGCCCTGCCCCGGAGGGCATCCTTACCGCACAGTGCCCGCAAGGGGATCAGCCCTCCACCGAGTTGTAAGTGAACAAGAGTACTTTTGGTAAATATACCCTACTTCATCTCCGAGGACAATAACCGAGGCGTATGTCTTGCAGTTCGGATCGTAGCCCTTCTCGACAGAGTTCGTCTTCGGGGGATCTTCTTCCGGAGATGATGGAGAGCGAAACGCCTCCCCCTGTCTCCCCGCCTCATGAGGCGGACGACCCTGAGGTGTCGTCACGGAGGATTTCTCCTGATCTGCCAAGGCCAGAAGGTAACCCTTCGGCCACCCGAAGTCCGAAGTATTCGGCTCCTAAGGAGAGCAACAGAAAGAGTCCGGGACTGTCCGGTGCATGACCGGACGCACTGATGGGTCTTCTGGAGCAAGCGGCTATCTCAGAGGCACATCGTACTTTAATGGGTACGGTGGTTGAGAGGATTTCATCCGCCAAAAGTGGGTTGCATGAAGCTTTTATGAGCCTGCTAAGAGGCTTTGAGGTACGCAAAGTAATATATATATTTTGACGGTACCGCACACGCTAGGTGTGCCCTATACAGATAGTAGCCCCTGAGACTCTGGTTGCTGTCCAAAGGTGGCAAACAGAGGATCATAGTCCCAGGTAATGATCGTGCTGCTTTCATGTGCAGGCGGCTGAGGGTCCGGTGGCTAGCCGGACTGGTGAGTTTGCCGAACTGGGGCGGCAGCTTGATGCGGCAGATGCCGACATCGTGCTTGTAAACAAGCGGCTTGACGAGGCACAGGGTATGTATTTTCCGGTGGTCAACAGATATTAAGAGGAGCATGATGCTAGTATCTATAATATGCTGTGATTGCAGATGGAGCTGGCGCCGTGGAGACCCTTCGGGCAGAGCTTGCCCGAGCCAAGGAACAAGCCAGGAGAAGTGATGCGGCCACCCTAAAGGCGGCCGAAGAGTTAAGAGCCGAACAGGCTGCTCATCGCCAGAGCGAAGATAAAATAGCCAAGATGGCTGTTGAGCTGAAGGATGCCGCCGACCGGTATGAGCTTCTTGAAAAGGAAAGCCAAGCGAAAGCGGCGGACCTGAAGAAAGCCATGGTAGCAGCCAATGAAACCCGCTCTAAAATCAGAGCGGCGAAGGAGGAGCTTCGTCAAGCTGGAGATATCACGGCTGGGAAGCCCTTTTTGTTGCGGACGAAGTTCGGAGATCCGAAGTATGCCCCTCTGGATCAATTATGGAGTGGTGCAGATGCGTACTTGGACTTGGCAACGAGTAATGCTGATGCGACTGAGTTTTTCAAAGATCATGAAGTGGAAAGGTTGTCCTGGTCGCAGTTCAGTGCTCCCACGCGTCCGCTGCTGTTAAATGGACAAATGGCCGAGTGGGCTGAGCTCCATAGGTTGTCCGGACTTGCCATGAGGTCTGTCGTGGATCATCTTTGGCCGGAGGGACCAAGGCCGAATAGTTATTTTGGTTTAGTGCAACGATTCCTTGGTGATGTGCCGCATATCGACGTTGTAAAGAGGTCGGCGTGCATAGAGGGTGCGCGGATGGCTCTTGCCCGTGTTAAGACATACTGGGCAGAGATGGAGGCCACCGCTATTGCAACCCAGGATCCGGCCGTAGGCCAGGTCTCGGCCGAGCACTATTTTGAAGAAGTCTTAGAAGGTGCTCGTTTAATAGAGGCTCAATGCTCGAAGAGTATCATGTTCGAGTGACATATATCCAATTGTAGAAACAATGCTATTTGGATTATAAAGGTTGTGTTTATACTTTTCCCTGAAAGTATTATGATGCCTCATGTGCGGCCGTTTATGTAGTATATAACCTGAAAGTTTGCAGTCGTCGGCTTCAGCCCCCACGCATATAATGCGGGGGTGTTCAGAAAAGCGCGTATTCACACTTGATCCAACGTCTTGGTCCATTAAGGAGGTGATAGCACGGCCAACAAGGCAATCGGACTATATAGCTTTAACACTTTCACTTAGCCATAGGAGTTTGACGGTGGGGCTACTATATAGCCCCTGGTACTTCCGCGCTCATCCAAATACGGGGCGCATACATACATGATCGGGAAACCGGTCCTTCTTTAATGCGGAGGAATCGCGAAGATTCCGCTGAGTCATCGAGTGGTTGACCAGTCTCGCGCTTTATCATGACAGTTAGTTTTCGGCTTTCTCTACTGAGGTGCTCGTCCAGATGAACCAGGGCACAATCACAGTAGTTCTGCCGGTGCCACCTTAGCCGATAGAGCGGAACGTAAGGTAGCAAAACACGGGAGCCGGGCAAACCCAACTATTGACCAAAGACATGATTCGGAGCTGATGCATATAAGGCCAAACTCGCGACGCCGAACACTCCCTAAGGTATTCGGACTTTACAACATATACCGGGCTGAGTAACGCCCTTGATAATGAACCCTGAATTTCCAGGTACGTGCATTAGTCTGACGTGGTGAAATGCCAATAACGCCAGCATCCCTCTCGGTTGTGTTGAGTATCCGGAGGGTGTGCAGCAACAAGAGACAGTAAGAAAGGTTTACACGGGGTCTTAATCTAAAAAGAAACCTTTGAGCGGGGCCCTGCTGCACGTCTGCGCCTGTGTCTCCGTTGTGCTGTATCCTGGAAGGGTGTAGCACGATGATCATTTGTAAAAGAAAAAACCCGGGTGAAAGTCTTCGTGCGAAAAATTGATTATTCTTAATGAACCATTAAAATGCAATCTAAATAGGGTCAAGCCGAACTGTAGCCCTTTTTATATGCGGGAAGCCCCTAGCACCACCTATGGGGGTATATCCATCGACCCAGTCTCAGGTTTATCTGAGTTGTTACAGCTAGTGGTGCGCCGGACTTGTCTAGCCGTGTCCGCGGTCTTGACGACCGATCATTTATTCTGGTTGGAGAGGCCGTTCAGTGTTCGGCTGCTAGAGCCACCACACATTCTTCCGCACGTAAGAAACGCTCTGTGTTTCCGCTAACTATGATGATGCCACGTGGACCGGGCATCTTAAGCTTAATATAAGCGTAATGCGGTACTGCATTAAAACGAGCGAAGGCCGTTCTTCCGAGTAGTGCGTGATAGCCGCTTCGGAATGGAGCGATGTCGAAGGTTAATTCTTCGCTTCGAAAGTTGTCGGGAGAACCGAATACAACCTCTAGTACTAGAGAGCCCGTGCAGCGGGCCTCTGGGCCGGGTATTACTCCTTTAAAGGTAGTATTGCTTTGGCCGATTCTTGTCGGGTCTATCCCCATTTTGCGGACTGTGTCCTGATATATCAGATTAAGACTACTGCCGCCGTCCATAAGGACTCGGGTGAGATGGTATCCGTTAATTATTGGGTCTAGCACCAAGGCAGCCGATCCTCCGTGCCGGATACTAGTCGGGTGATCCCTACGATCAAAAGTGATCGGGCAGACCGACCAAGGGTTGAACTTGGGGGTGACGGGCTCCACGGCGCATATGTCTCGGAGTGCGCGTTTGCTCCTCCTCTTCGTTACGTGAATCATGTTCACTGTTTTGACCTTTGGTGGGAATTTTTTCTGTCCCCTAGTGTTTTGCTAGTGAGGCTCATCCTCGTCTTCACTTGGTGTCTCCCTCCCCTTGTGTTCGGCGTTTAGCTTGCCAGCCTGCTTGAAGACCCAGCATTCTCTGTTGGTGTGATTTGCAGGTTTGTCGGAGGTGCCATGAATCTGACATAATCTGTCTAGAATCTTGTTTAGGCTGGACGGTCCATCTCTGCTGCCTTTGAATGCCTTTTTCCGTTGACCGGGTTGAGAGCCCCTGAATCCGGCGTTTACCGCCGTGTTGTTTGGGCTGTCTTCATTTTTTTGACGCTTGCTTTTATTGCGTCGTGGTTTTCCATTGCCATCCCTGATTTCGGATGTGCCTGGGTCGCTGGTGCCTCTACGGGCCAGCCAACTATCTTCGCCCGCGCAAAAGCGGGTCATAAGGCTTGTTAGGGCTGCCATTGTCCTCGGTTTTTCCTGTCCGAGGTGTCTGGCGAGCCATTCGTCCCGAACACTGTGTTTGGAAGCCGCTAAGGCTTCGGCGTCCGGGCAGTCGACAATTTGATTCTTCTTAGTGAGGAATCTGTTCCAAAGCTTTCGGGCTGACTCTCCGGGCTATTGAATTATATGACTTAAATCGTCTGCATCTGGAGGTCGGACATAGGTCCCTTGAAAATTAAAAGCATCCTCAAGCTCTTCCCAACTTCCAATTGAGTTTTCGGGGAGGCTCTTCACCCAGTGCCGAGCTGGTCCTTTCAACTTGAGGGGCAAGTATTTGATGGCGTGGAGATCATCTCCACGAGCCATGTGGATATGAAGGATAAAGTCCTGAATCCAGACCCCAGGGTCTGTCATTCCGTCGTATGCCTCTATGTTCACGGGTTTGAATCCCTCTGGAAATTCGTGATCCAGCACCTCATCGGTGAAGCATAGGGGGTGCGCGGCACCCCTGTATTTGGATGTGTCATGGCATTCTGACGGGTGTAGTGTTCGGTTTTGATTCTGTGCTGGAGCGCGCTTCCTAGATCCGTAGATGGACCTGGTCATACCGGCTTTTTGGTGCAAGTCCTCACGTAAATCGTGTGCTGACTTATGTGCGACATCGTTAGCCGCCCTATCGCGGCCACGGGGTGGTCGATCCGGCTGATCGGCCATTTTATTTTTCGGCTGTATAGGCTCTAAAGCCTCGTCATCAAATTCAGGCAGCAGCTTGCGCTTTGGATAGCTCTTTGTGTGGCGACTGCCACCGTACTTTTCTTCAGTGTCGAGCACTTTGTTCCATCTACTGTTGAGTGTATTTTGCGCGGCCTTAAGCCTTTGCTTCTGCTTCTTCAGACTCCTCGCGGTGGCAATAAGCCTTCTACGGAGGTTCTCTTGCTCCAAGTGCCTTTCCGTGATGATGTGTGCATCGTCGTCCGGACTGTTCTCCTCTCCGGAGACAGGTTGATGAGCTTTACCCTCGGCGTCGCCGTGATCGGACAGCGGCTCCGTACTATGTTCGCCGTCCGCTGGCTCATCCTGCTCTATCGCTGGGTCCATGTGGTCGTCGTTTCCTTTGGAGTCGACCGGGGTATTATTCTTTCTTGCGCTGTTATCGCTGTTTTTGCCGAGGCGGGATTTGGAGCGGCGCCTACATCGTCGCTTTGGTTGCTTCTCGAGGGGATTATCCTTCGCTGCATCCTTCCGTTCCTCGTCATTGTTTTCTTTGGGTGTATCCACCATGTATATATCGTGTGATGAAGTGGTTGTCCAGCGCCCTGTGGGCGGTGGTTCCTGTTCCTCTCCTGCATCGTCGTCCATACCGTCGATGTCTTCGGAGTCGAAATCAAGCATGTCGGTTAAATCGTCGACAGTGGCTATTAAGTGGGTGGTGGGTGGGGAATGAATTTCTTCGTCGTCCGCTTCCCACTCGAGCCGGACATAGTTCGGCTGAGGGTCTCCTGACAAGGAGAGAGACCTTAATGAGTCTAGCACGTCGCCCAAGGGCGAGTGCTGGAAAATATCCGCGGAGGTAAACTCCATGATCGGTGCCCAATCAGATTCGATAGGCACGGACGCAAGCGGTTCGGAGCCCGTGGCCGGGGACGAATCCAAGGGTTCGGCAACACAGGTCTCGTAAGAGGTGAAGTCAGTATTCGGCTCTAACGCCGCTGAGTGTGCGACCTCCGTGGCGGGGTCCATCCACCCGTCCTCGGACGACACGATCTGCTCCGGATTGAGGACCGGAGTAGGCACAGGTGTGATCTCCCGAACATCGTCCGACAGCAGAGCCAAGTCGTGCTCGTCGTGCCTGTGCGGCGCACTTGACATGGGCTTGAATCCGTCGAAGATCAAGTCTCCGCGGATGTCGGTAGTATAGTTTATGCTTCCAAACCTGACCTGACGGCCAGGGGCGTGGCTCTCGATCTGCTCCAGATGGCCAAGTGAGTTGGCCCGCAGTGCGAAGCTGCCGAATACGAAGATCTGTCCGGGGAGAAAAACCTCACCCTGGATCGCATCGTTGTCGATGATCGAAGGAGCCATCAAGCCTTATGGTGACGGCACAGTGGAACTCTCAATGAAAGCACCAATGTCGGTGTCAAAACCGGCGGATCTCGGGTAGGGGGTCCCGAACTGTGCATCTAAGGCGGATGGTAACAGGAGGCGGGGGACACAATGTTTACCCAGGTTTGGACCCTCTCGATGGAGGTAATACCCTACTTCCTGCTTGATTGATCTTGATGATATGAGTATTACAAGAGTTGATCTACCACGAGATCGTAGAGGCTAACCCTAGAAGCTAGCCTATGATTCTGATTGTTGTCATCCTACGGACTAAACCCTCCGGTTTATATAGACACCGGAGGGGGCTAGGGTTACACAGAGTCGGTTACAAGGGAGGAGATCTACATATCCGAATTGCCAAGCTTGCCTTCCACGCAAAGGAGAGTCCCATCCGGACACGGGACGAAGTCTTCAATCTTGTATCTTCATAGTCCAATAGTCCGACCAAAGTATATAGTCTGGCAGTCCGACCCCCTTATCCAGGACTCCCTCACCCAGCTTGATAGGTGGGAACCCGATGAACGAGTTCACGCTCGAGGGTGGCCCGATCTTCACATCGTAGGATCGAATCGGGAGGGATAACTAGCTGCAAGCAGCCGGGATAACTAGCTTTGTACCTGCCAAGGTTGGATGCAACCCGTACGTTGGGGATGGCTGACCGAAGCTACAAGAACTTCAACCCGCTGTCTGAACAATCACAGAACCACAAACCTGGACTAATCCACACAAAACGACCAAAACCATAGAGCACAAATTAGGGGGAACTAGAGGCTCCTTCTCGCGAATCCGAATGAACTCACAAGAGCTGAGGTATCAAGGATCACTCCGATCTCTCTAGCAGTCTTGCTGCATAAACTTGTAGCTGAATGGTTTGACAAAAGGTTTCTAAGAGGATGGGGGAGATGGAGTTTTATAACAGGGACAACCCCCTTAGATAGGTGTGAAAATGGTTTCCAAAGTATGCAGGTTTGCATGGCTTCCTTGGGGGAATAAACAGACAACTTTGGGAGTTGCTGGAGAGCTCCTCGGAAATTCGCGAAGTCTTGATAGTCTGGACACCTTCTACGAGAATGACTAGAGCTTTTGACTCACAACTCCAAATGATGTGAGTTTTTTTTTGCATTAGAAAGATAATTTGATGCAGCTTCTGGTGATGTACCCCTATGGCCCCGTCTCTCCATCACATGGGTGTGGCACAATGAAACATCAGAGCTAAAAACTGACAGCATCAACTTCACTTGAAACTTGTTTTCTCCAAACTTGTTTTCTCCAAACTTGTTCCTCCAAACCGTTTGCTTCAAGAGCTCATAGGTTGTTGGATTTCTTCTATGTGATACCTAAATTCAACCAACAATAATGGGATGAAAGTATAGTTGTGTCATCAAGGTTACAAGGTAAACTTAAGTTAGCGTTCATCTATGTTTGCTTGATTCGTCTTAGTAATTCTTTCCAACTAAATTGTGCACTTTTCTAAAATGTCGTGTATGATGTACCCATGTGCTCATCACAGCTATATACACATTTCTACCATGTTTATTGGGCTAAAGACGTGATATTTCATTGCAACGCACGAGCATTCCTGCTAGTCTTTCATCGTTCTTAAAAAAGAAATCGTGTTCTGTATCGGTTTCCGCGAGAGTGATTCAACCGTTGTGGGCAAAAAATGGACGGTGAGATGCCGCGAGGCACGCATTTGATCCAGCACGAATCTCAACGTGACCACCAAACGGGGTGTGAGCGAAATCAAGGGCAAAGACGGACAAAACCCCCGTCCCCCACACTCTCCTCCTCCGTTTGCTCCGTTTCCCCCAAATCTGCCGCACGACCCAAACAAAACCCTTGCGGCGGCGCCCCACCCCATCTCCGGCGGCCAAGCGGAATGGAGCGCTCGGCGGCGGGCGCCTCGTACCAGCGCTTCCCGCGCGTGCGGATCCGCGAGCTCAAGGACGAGTACGCCAAGTTCGAGCTCAAGGACACCGACGCGAGCATGGCCAACGCCCTCCGCCGCGTCATGATCGCCGAGGTCCCCACCGTCGCCATCGACCTCGTCGAGATCGAGAGCAACTCCTCCGTCCTCAACGACGAGTTCCTCGCGCACCGCCTCGGCCTCATCCCGCTCACCTCCTCCGCCGCCATGTCCATGCGCTTCTCCCGCGACTGCGACGCCTGCGACGGGGACGGCTCCTGCGAGTACTGCTCCGTCGAGTTCCACCTCGCCGCCCGCGCCACCGACTCCGGCCAGACGCTCGAGGTCACCTCCACCAAGGACCTCCGCTCCACCGACCCCAAGGTCTGCCCTGTCGACCAGCAAAGGGAGTACCAGCAGGCCCTCGGCAACGTCGACGCCTACGAGCCCGATGCTGCCGGTGACCACAGGCAAGTCGCGCTCTCCGTTTCGGCCCATTCTGTCATTCTGTATTCTTTATTTCTTATTATTAAACCCCCCAAGTATTGATGAAATGACGACCTCTGCCTGATCACAGAACCCAACTAACCCTAGTTAGCCATTCTACTAGCAGCTTATCTGTATGATGAATTCCTAATTCAGCTATCTGTCTCTGTCTCGGCAACGTCGACGCCTACGCGCTCGATGCTACCGGAGACCATATAGCATGAGGTACTTCAAATAGTGCAGTGAAAGTTTAATCTCGTCACTGCACTATTTGAAGTACCTCATGCTCGTTATCGTGTCTGTAGATGATTCAATTTGATGGTTAATTTGTATCGAAAGGTCACAATTACACTTTCACGACATTGTCCCTGCGTTCATTCTTGTATTTTGAATCAGCATTCTGCTACTAGCAGTCTAACAGCACATGTAATCCAATCATGCTCAACCAGGTCTCAGTTTCAGATTAAAAGCTCTGCGTGTGCTACAGTTGCTTATAGGTTCAGTTGGTAGGAGGCCAAAGCGCCAGCATTTTACTTTATCTATGCCAAAATGCTAGTCGTCGTCACTTGCACTACCGCATGCTTTCACTACCTTAAAATTGCAATGACTCAAGTGAAACTATATTTGCATTGTTGTACAACATCTTCAAGTGTGATCAGCATTAAGACGAAGGCATATATTTATTTAGCCAAAGCAATCTTGTATTGTTGATTCCAATGAACACTTATTTTTGTATCCTTCAACTATATCTGAACTAAACCAGCATTTCCTAGTAATAACGTTGCTATCTCTGAATTCTGAAGATGGCATATTCTTTCTAACATTGAAATTTGGAAATTTGTCATACTAATCCATTAGACATTTTCTTTGCGTGGAAGTATTGATAATGTCATGTAATCTAACATTTGAATAGATCGTTTATGTAGAGAGTTCAATAGCTTTATTGGTTGTGTAAACCTCTCCGAACACTTTGTTAGTTAGACATTTAGTACACATGGATGCTCTGTTAAATCACATTCTGTATTTCTGTCGAAATCACTGAGAAGATATAAATGTACTGCAACATCAGGTTCTCGATCTCGTTCATGGTATGTAGTTCAGGTAGCATAAAATACGTTGACGACCATGTAGTATGTATATAACCCAGAAAGGTATCTAGACAGGCATAGAATGTGCATATATCCAACAAGGATAAACAATTTATAAGTTTTACTGGGCACGAATTTTCGGAGGCTTCAACAAAAGCACTGAACATGACAATCGAAACAAGATGTTATTGTGCATCCTTTGCACAGAGAAATTATTTACTTCAGACATTGATACCACTTTTAGAAAAAGGAGGGAGCAACAAGAGGTTGTAAAAGAGAGACAGAAAAGAAGCTACCATGCAATTTCCTTTTACTTTTCAATGACGTAAACAAACGAGCTTGATGGCTACACATCATTGTTTTTAAGGCGGTAAGGCGACCTAAGGCGAGCACCACCCGCTCTAGCGCCTAGGCGACGCCTAAGCGCCTAAGGCGGCCATATTTGTAAGGCCCTGCCAGGGCGCCTTATCGCCTAAGCGTCCAAGGCAGGATGCCTTAAAAACAATGCTACACAGTAGAGCCTAAGTTGTGCGCGCCTTTTGCCATGAGGTTATATTATAACTCGTACCCTAGTGTTCATCACCTCATTGTTCCATGGTGTTCATCCATATGCCGTAAGTTTATCTGCCTATAATCTGCTCAGTTTTCCATTTTCCATCAAAGTGTACAGATTGTAATGCTTATGTTGGGACTTGGGAGTACCACTAAATCTGAGAATGGTCGGGGAACTGAACTAAACCTCAACTGAACCCGCATGATCAATTTGGGCAAACCGGACCTAACTAATCCTCTTTAATTTTTATTTAAACCCAAACCAAACTGAACCACGTCCTCACTCCACCTAAACTGAACTGAACCGATGGCTAAAACCATGTGGTTTTAGCTAAAACCATGTGGTTTTAGCCAATGGGTAAACAACAATTCCATACCATGTTGCCGCCTACGTTCATGTCAAATGGCCTGGTGCTGCTCCCAGCTCTCTGCCTTCGTGAACAGCTTGTAAAGGAGTGGTTGAGCGGGGCAGTGGTGAGCAGAGCGATGCACCTCATGCGCCGGCGCCGCCCGTGCTCGTTAGTGTGGGGGGTCGTGCATGCACGTGTCGCGCTTCCGAGAGCTGAGCATGATCTTCAGTTGCTCCCTCGAGGGTGTCGACGCCGCTGACGCCGCTGGCGCCACTGGACGACTCTCCTTGGATGCAGCATTGCGGCTCAGTGTCGCGGGGGCGGGGATGTTGGGACGGCGAGAGGTGGCGGCGGCGGCTACAGGAACGGGGAAAGAGCGATTTGTTGAGCAAACCTACGAAGTTCGAACCAACCTCGGGAACCGGTTTGGAATCACGGGTTGAGCCTGGTTGGAAATTGAACGGTTTAAGCCCATACCTGACCACACCCACCTATTATTCACAGGAAACTGAACCAAACCAAACTGTTAGCAGATACAACCCTTAGCGACCAAACCAAAGAAGCCCACATGATTAAACTGAACCAATACACCCGGTTATACGAAAACCATCCCCAGGTTTTGATGTGTCCGTCAGTGCCGTAGCAAAAACTGATCATATTACAAATTCTAATATTTTGATGATGGGTACAATGGCACTTAAAATACCGTCACCAGAACCAGAGCTTGAAGAAGTCAAGCCTAATTTTCGTACGCCAAGCTGGATAAATGTTGGTGCTATTTCGGTCCAGGTCACATAAGGTTTACGTGCAGAAGCATTCTAAATCCAAGGTGCTATAGTACGGTTAAGGTATATTTTGGTTCCTAGTGGTCAGCGTGGCCGGATTGTTAATTAGTAAATTCTTGGTTGTTAGGTAAAGGAACTTTTCCTTAGGCGTGAGATTTAGAGGAGTCGTAGTAGTACTAGAAGTCCTGTTCGGTTTATGGTTAGGAGAGAGAGTCCGTATCAGTTTTGCTTTGCTCGTGGGCCGGTTTGATCGGGTGTGTGATGCCTATATAAAAGGCTGGCTACGGCCGATGTAAAGGTCAGATTTTTGGTATTAGTCATGAGTTCAATAAAACTACAGAAAACGTCCCATGTCGAGGGACACCAAATATCTTTGTTGCTGATCCGAAGGGATTTTGTTGCTGCTGCGTGTGGAGTCGATCCAATCTACTCGACGCAAGTTTCTGATCTTACGGTCTTGCATCTTTGCTCGACTGGAATTTCTTGTTCCTGCTGCTGGTACCGTGAAAGATCGGGCCGTCGACGACTCGCCATCTAGTCGAGTCCACATCAAGTGGTATTCAGAGCTAAGGTTGTTCATGGTACTGTGTTGATCGAGATGTCAACCTCGGTCAACAAGGGTGATGAGGTTGCTGCTGATTCTGAGGAAATAGTACGTCCAGTGTATGCGGATGATATTCCACAAAATATTCGGGATGGTTTTGACCACACATGCAACTACATCAAGCAATGTCATGATGCGCTCGGCAAAAGGATAGATGTCCTGATCACTCAGTTTGATGGTTTGGCAGACATCATCAATATGCCGGCAACGAATTCTGCACCACCACAGACTGCTCCGGCTGCTCCACTGCTTTATGCACCACCGGCTCGTGACGGACATGTCGGCGTGCTTGATCGCCGTCTGGCGGCACAACCACATGCTGGAGATGATGGCCTCGATGACGGTGTTGACCATGAGGCAACGGGGTACGCGCCACGACCACGACACTATGAGCCTCGTCCTGAAACTTCCGTTCGTGGTGGAGTGCATGACCGAGTTGGTCAAGCTGTGCGTGTGCCTTTGGATGATGGAATTGGGCGCATAAAAATTTCAATCCCTCGTTCTCCGGTAAGTGCGAACCAGAAGGATATTTGGAGTGGGAGATGCGTGTTGATCAAATATTTGATGCCCATCATTATAGCGAGGAGAAGAAAGTTCAACTTGCTGGAATTGAGTTCACCGGTTACGCGCTAATTTGGTGGCATCAAATTTGTCGTTCAAGACATCGGCCGACGACTTGGCGAGGTATGAAAGAATTCATGAGGCGACGTTTTGTTCCTGAGCACTATAAAAGAGATATTTACAACAAGTTGCAGCGGCTCTCTCAAGGTAATATGAGTGTTCATGAATATTACAAGGAGATGGAATTGCTTATGATACGTACAGGGACAACGGAGGATTCGGAGGCGACCATGGCACGTTTCTTTAACGGGCTAAATATCGAGGTGCAGGATCGTGTTGAGATGGTGGTCTACTACAACATACAAGATCTTGTGCACCAAGCTGTGCGTGCGGAACAACAGATTAAGCGGCGCCAAGTCAACACAGTTCCCAGTACCACTTTGAACACATGGCGACGCTCGCAGTATAAGAGTGAGGATGTCGGTCCTAGCTCCAAGGCGACATCATCAAATCGCTCTCATGGTTCCGTGCAAAAGGATGCTTCAAAATCAGGACTGTCGATGGTTGATTCTAGTGCACAGTCGACCGGACGCACTAGTGACATAGAGTGTTTCAAGTGTGGAGGAAGGGGACATATGAAGCGTGAATGTCCTAATGAGAAAAGAGTGTTGCTCACGAGAGATGGCTATGCATCCGCTAGTGATGAAGAGGTAGTTTCTGACACTTCTAGTGAAAAATCTAAGGATGCTGAAAATGTGGTTGCGAGTTTTGAAGCTGCTGAGTCATATCCTTCACTAATGGTGCAACGAGTGCAAGAGGATCGCATTGAGAATAAGGGACAGCGTTGGAATATTTTTCAGACTCAGTGCAAAGTCAATAACACCAATTGTAAGTTGATTATAGATGGAGGAAGCTACACCAACGCGGTCAGCAAGGGATTGGTGGAAGCTTTGGGGTTACCTACATGGAAGCACCCACAACCACACTGCATTGAGTGGTTATACCAGTCTGGTAAACTGAAAGTTACTCACAAGGTGCGTGTGAATTTTTCAGTAGGTGACTATAAAGATACAATAATTTGTGATGTCTTGCCAATGGATGCATGTCACTTGTTGTTGGGAAGACCATGGCAATATGACCGTCGTGCCACACACGAGGGTTGGTCCAACACTTACTCCTTTTGGGATGCCGGAAGACGTTGTGTGCTCCAGTCTATGTTTGCGGAAGAAATCAAGGTGGATACAAATATTTCCTTGAAGAAGAAGAAGGTCAGTAAAATTGTTGCAAAACCGAGGACGGTTTTGATTCAAAGAGGAGGGGATGATGTGCCCGTCAGTGCCGTAGCAAAAACTGATCATATTACAAATTCTAATATTTTGATGATGGGTACAATGGCACTTAAAATACCGTCACCAGAACCAGAGCCTGAAGAAGTCAAGCCTAATTTTTGTACGCCAAGCTGGATAAATGTCGGTGCTATTTCGGTCCAGGTCACATAAGGTTTACGTGCAGAAGCGTTCTAAATCCAAGGTGCTATAGTACGGTTAAGGTATATTTTGGTTCCTAGTGATCAGCGTGGCCGGATAGTTAATTAGTAAATTCTTGGTTGTTAGGTAAAGGAACTTTTCCGTAGGCGTGAGATTTAGAGGAGTCGTAGTAGTACTAGAAGTCCTGTTCGGTTTATGGTTAGGAGAGAGAGTCCGTATCAGTTTTGCTTTGCTCGTGGGCCGGTTTGATCGGGTGTGTGATGCCTATATAAAAGGCTGGCTACGGCCGATGTAAAGGTCAGATTTTTGGTATTAGCCGTGAGTTCAATAAAACTACAGAAAACGTCCCATGTCGGGGGACACCAAATATCTTTGTTGCTGATCCGAAGGGATTTTGTTGCTGCTGCGTGTGGAGTCGATCCAATCTACTCGACACAAGTTTCTGATCTTACGGTCTTGCATCTTTGCTCGACTGGAATTTCTTGTTCCTGCTGCTGGTACCGTGAAAGATCGGGCCGTCGACGACTCGCCATCTAGTCGAGTCCACATCAGGTTTAAGTACCACTCTGTATATCACATGTATCTTTCCTTCTCTTCTACAATAAGTTAACCAATTCATTTTCATTTGTAAGCAGTTAGTTAAAGAAAAGAAAGGTGCCTTTTTTTGTACATTCTTCTTTCCCTCTTCTTTCATTCCATCATAATGGGGCATTATGAAGGGAAGTACTGAGCATTTGGTTATTAGTTGATCTTGCATATTAATTGTACACACTAATCTTATGTAGGACAACATTGCAAATGACTCAATTTTCCATATCCCATGCAGATTGTAATACTTATGATGGAAATACTACTGTGTATGTCACATGTTCTTTCCTTCATAAGTTAACCAAATCATTTTCCTTTGTAAGCAGTTTTAAAGAAAAGAAAGAGCCTTTTTTTGTTACAATTTTCTTTCCCTTTTTCTGTTATTCCATCATAATGGAACGTTATGAATGGAAGTAAAACTGATTAGTTGGTTATTAGTTGATCTTCATGTTAATTGTACACACTAATGTTATGTGGAGTAAGCACTACAAACGGCTAGGCTACACTTATATGTATACCAGGCTTACCGTCAGTGGCATCTTTAGGAGGGGGATAAGACTTTATACCCCTTAATAGTTTGATTATGACATTTGGCTGTCTATCTATCTGACACTGATCCGAGACTATTGCCTTACTTGGGGATCTTGTTGAAATAAAACAGATGCCCAACTTCTCAGAAGCCAAAGAAAGGCCTTACGTTTAGATTCATTTCCTTTATTGCCAAGGGCTTGGCTTATCAGAATTGATAGGATAATTCCTTGGGCTTGGTTACTCTGCTCCCTACAAAATAAAGAACCTTTCCATGTGGTTTGACTTTGATCTGACTCTGTTTATGAGGATTCCTGTGTTTTTCCTATTCCTGTGAACCAAACATCTAACTCTGCAAAAGTCCTATGTATTCCAATCTTCTGTTTTACACATGTATTCCTATCCAATTCCTGTGTTTTTTCCTTTTCTGCGACTTTAGAATCCTGTTGAGAGGCTGAAGTCTGCAAATCCCTACGTTTTCCAATCCTCTGTTTTACACATGTATTCCTACCCAATTCCTGTTTTTTTTCCTTTCCTGCGTATTTAGAATCCTGTAAGTCAAAGGAGCCCCAAGTCTGCAAAATTCCCATGTTTTCCAATCCTCTGGTTTACACAAGCATTCATAATCATTTCCTGTGTTTTTAGGATCCTGTGAGCCAAAGGAGGCCTTACATGATGCAGTAGATCCACCTTCTCAAGACCTCGTAAACAACAATTTCTCTTCCCCATCAAACCCTAATTACCAACCACCTTCCATGGAGAGTAGGCTATACAAGTGGACGATGGGGATGGTGGCAGCGGCTTACACGGGGAGAGGAAGAGGTCGAAGGAGATGGAACCTTCCTGCAAGAAATCGGTGGAAGTGGGTCCGCCCCTACAACTCATCAAATCTGCCTTCTTTTCTGTTATGCACCTGCAAGGAGTTCAAGGGGAAAGCATTAGTCCTATCCGGACCGGTTAATGCTAGAACTATAAATAAGGGACCAAGATCTTCTATGTGCTTCTAAATGCAATCATACTCTGCTTATCAACTTTTGCCTAATTATTTTGTTATTATATACGTTAGATGGATATGTACATTAACTAAGGTCCAAAGGATTAGTAACACTAAATCTTCTCCTACATGCACAGAGCATGCACTATTGATTTGTTCTGCTGCTGTCACAATAAAATTAAGCTACCTTACTATATTTGTTAACTTTTGGTCTAATGGATTCAGTGGCATCTTTTCTTTACATATCTTGGTCCTCTTGATATTAAATGTTTGAACACTGCCCTTAAATTTTCTCTTGTTTAACTAATGCTTATTGTATTGAGCTTTAAATAATGATATCTTATTTCAGGGGCATATTAATTGTAAAGCTGCGCCGTGGGCAAGAGCTGCGTCTTCGAGCAATTGCCAGGAAGGGAATTGGAAAGGACCATGCCAAATGGTCTCCAGCTGCTACTGTGACCTTCATGTATGAGCCTGACATACGTATTAACCAAGAACTCATGGAGACACTTACACTTGAGGAAAAACAAAGCTGGGTGGAGAGCAGCCCTACAAAAGTATTTGACATTGATCCTGTCACCCAACAGGTCAGCTTGTTCTCTACTAGTGCTTCTCCATTACTCGTTTCAATAACATCATCAACGAATACACGAAGTTTAGGTTTTTTTCATATGCTATGATAAACTATTGCTAGATTCATTGTGCGTGAGTGTGTGCGCGCGCGGGGGCCGCACACACGGGCCTGTGGACAAACTATTCCTAGATTCACCAGACATCTTGCAGTATTAGTCAAATCATTCAACACCATAACTATGATGTTATGCAGTCTCCATGCATTACGTTAGATAGCTGTCAATATTTGCTGATGCTGCAATGTGTCACTACAGTGGTGTAGGCACTTCATTGTTTGCAGCCACTAAATAATTAGCGTGTTATGTCACTCAGGATCTCAGTCTGGTTCTTCGTGCGTAGGAATTTGAAAAAGATGTCCAAATGCTTTGTAAAATTCCTCCGTTTTTCCTCTGAAACTGAGAACAAAGGAAAATTTCCTCAATTTTTACTTTGCTACATGCCTTTGAACCAAAGGCTTGAATAGTGCCGCCATAGGAAAATTTCCTATTCCTATGTGTTTCCTCCACTTCTCCTTTGAACTGAAGTTTCTTTCAGGGCCTTTTTGGATTGCAGGATTTTGAAAACGTAGGAATAGGAAAAACACAGGATTTGGATGTCACATAACGTGAAATCCTATAGCATTACAAAACACAGCAATGTCTGCAATAGGTGCCTTTGGATGGTGCACAGGAAACAACACATGCATTTTAGAGGATTGAGGAGAGAGGGTAGGGAGAGATGAGTGTAAGTGCATTGGACTTCTCAAAGGAAAAATTAGATGAGGTCTGAGCTTTGTTGAGATTCCTATGGAACGAGTAGCATAGGAATTTCGTGACCTGAATCCTATGAAATTTCTTCAATCCAAAGAAGCACTCAATCTATATGTACTTGAGGCCCTACACCTGGCAATCATAAGTGTAAAGTATAAATGCTGTGTCCATGTAAGTAGATAGTCCCCTGGAAGCTTAAATGCAAACCTAGAACAAATACATGCCTGATACCTGCTACAATTTGTGCATATCTCATATGATGATGAATAGCCAAAAAATTGGCATCATCACATACTATCATTTCTATCAATTGTTTAGATTATTTGTAATATACCCATGTGTTGGAAGTGGATTTACACTTTGTCAACTCCTGAATTGGCCTTTTAAGGGTTCATTCCACCTGACCTCCTCGTTCCTTAATGGGTCTTGTTTTGCTCAATAAACCATGTCATGCTTGGGGCAAAGGCCTTGGGACTTGTGGTACATGCCTTTTAGTTAAGCATAGCTTGAGGAACTTCTGTCACTCTGTGCCTTGCAAACATTTAGTTATATTTTCTTCGAACACCTTATCCAGCATAGCTCATTCTAAAAGAATGATCAAAACAGTAAATGTCGCCGTCTGTCAGATTGACTGATTATTATTTACATAAAACAGTAAATGTTATCAAATGGCTACCTGTTTATGATATTTTCAAATTATTATGTTGGTAGATGGGGTTTCATATCTGCAAGTGCAAATTAAGCCATGGAGCTGTCTGTTTGTAATAATATCATTGATTTTGGGCATCCCTACTTGTGTGTGACTGTTAGGTGACGATTGTGGACCCAGAGGCCTACACATATGACGATGAGGTGATCAAGAAAGCAGAGGCCATGGGGAAGCCAGGATTGGTAGAGATCAACGCCAAGGAGGACAGCTTTGTGTTCACTGTGGAGACAACGGGGGCCATTACAGCCTATGAGCTGATTATGAACGCTATCACGGTCCTGAGGCAGAAGCTGGACGCCGTTCGCCTGCAAGACGATGACGGCGATCTGGGCGAGCTCGGCGCCCACCTTATCGGAGGCTAACCACCGCTTGTCTGGGAAAGAAGTCGCCAGCGGTATCTTTGTTTCTCCGTATCTAGGCTCGTCTCGTCTAACTGGCTTGCCTGTGGCAAGTGGTAGTTGATGCCTCCTTTGATATGCAGCACCAGAACTCTACGGTAATCGCCTTTGTATCCCTCTGTTTATGCCCTGACCTCTGCCGGAACTCTGTACGTGCAAAAAGCCATGGGCGCTGAAGCTTAGCGGCACTGTGGAACAAGAGAATAGCTGGTAGCCCATGATTGGCCGTGCCGTGCGGTGGTGATACGGCGTGGTGTCTTGAATGCAGAGTTATTCGCAGGTCTCCCGCCCCCATACCCAGATTCATAAGCTTTGTGTGGGGATTAATGTAGTAGAGTACTCCGATCGATCCATGCATGGTTTGCAGAGTACTAGCACGGTACGTAGTACTAGGTTGCGAGTTGAATGATGGGCGGCGGTACAAGGGTACCGTGGGATCGATGGCTAGTTTGTTTGCTTAGATCGCGCTTGGCAGGCGTGCTGCTGAATGCGGCGCCATGTGGGTCGGGGTCGGTACGGCGTTTGAGTGATGGCCGTGTACCGCAAGATTTGGTGAATGCTCATGTCGCTACTCTTGTTTGTTTACTCTATCTACTAGGCCTCTTGGGGTTTTGGTTTCATCGTGGTAATTCCATTTGCTGCCACCGCACTATGCGTACGTATGTATGGCGTACGTGGTGCTCATGTCCTGGGTCATGTACGTGATGGCAGCCTGCAGGTGGCTTGAATGGAAGTGTCCCACGGGCGTTTGTTTCGCCGCGTTTACTCTTCCGTTCCATCCATAGCTCCTTCCCGGTGACACGGGCGCTACGTGAAGTGAAAACAAGGCGGCGGCTGTTTGCTCGTGATTTTGCCGGGGTGAAGTTGATTGGGTGTCGTCGAGCCTCGTAGGTAGGTTTCCAACTAGCACGTAGTATTTCTACTGGCGCCATTGTTGTGCGAGTCTTGCCAGCCATGCCACGCCTCACGAGCGGTGGTTTTTGTAGCAAAAAGGTTTGGGCTCCTCAACATCTCATTTTGGGCCAAAGGGCTATGCTGGATGATTTCTCGACCACCTTTTGCAGACGGGTCCCAGTCGTTTCAGTAACACGACTGTAGGCCTGATGGGATTCGGACAGGACGGCTGAATGTTTCTACAGTTGCTATCTTGGCTAATGAGTAGGAGTAGCGGCGATGGCAGATTAGTGAGCCCTTGATTGGAAAAGGAGCCGTTTCAACAGTTGAGTGATGGGTATACTGGTACTTACTATTACCTGGAAAAGGTTTTCCGTATTAGTACCAAATGATGATCGATTTCCTTCCCCAAGCACAGTATACTTACTAGTAGTACTATGATAGTATGATGATTTCGAGTTTCTTTCGCAGTACTACTACATCCGTGGCATTTAATTAGTACGCCCTAGGTAGTGTCAGATCATATAAATGCAAAACCCAGGACGAGTAGTAGTGTGATTAGGGGTGGAGATTCCTTTGGATACGGATGTTGGGCGTGGCCGTTCTCTCCTGCGTGCTGTGCACACGCTTTTCTCAACATGTCTCCTGGATCCACCTGTCTCTCACTACTACACAATGTTTGGCTGGTTACCCAGGGCAAGGGCATAGATGCACACTAATCATTACATGCATGTTGCGAGTGAGTGAGTGAGTGAGTGAGTGGACTTGGGGATGATGGATGATTACATCGATCTCGTCTAAGCTACAGCACGCACGCATGCAAGCACGTAAAGCCCAGGAGGAGGAGGAGGAGGAGACCAATGGTGGGAACTTGGATTGATGTATCAGGTGCGCCCAATTCAAGGCTCATCATGCTGCTGCCCTACACCTCCCTCCTCCACCACGCCACTCGATACGTCCATCGCCTTTGCATCCTCCTCCTCTCCTGGTCGAGCTGCTGCCACACACGCAAAGCCTGCGTGATGCATGACGTGCCATGGCACCTTGGCCCTACCACATTTACATGCAATGCAAACCAAACATATACTCTACTCTCCCTTTGTTTCATCAATTCAATTGCGCCTCTCCGTTTGCATTACATTGCATGCTTCGCGCATGAGAAGAATGTCCTGCCATGTTTTAGTAGCAGCAGCTTATTGAAAGCTATGGCACTCCTATAACATGTGGTTATCTCTTTTTTCTTTAGACATATAACATGTGGTTATCTTATCATTCAATGCTAAGTTGGGCCCACATGCCAGTCCAAATAACTATAGCAATAAGTGCTCGGTTCACCCTGTAGGTTTTCTTCTTCTTCTTCACAGACTTCTTTCTAACTC
The DNA here is from genome assembly GCF_018294505.1 of Triticum aestivum. Classification (NCBI taxonomy): domain Eukaryota; kingdom Viridiplantae; phylum Streptophyta; class Magnoliopsida; order Poales; family Poaceae; genus Triticum; species Triticum aestivum. The sequence goes on from NC_057808.1 coordinate 260,296,664, forward strand.
TGTAGACAGCAAAGTCACTTGTACGTCGGACACAAAAATATGTACTCCCAAGTCTATGGCGCAGAGATACCCGATGGCTAACAATACAGTCTACAGACACAAACTCCTGAGCACTTAGATTACTCTGGCAGAGAGGATTGATGTACTACCCTTGTTTCTAGTTATAAAACGTTTTGGCAGCGTAAATTGAACTGACGAAACGTCTTATATTTAGGAACAGAGGGTGCACATTATTGATTAAACTGTCAAAACGTCCTGTATTTAGGAACAGTTTGTGTACATTATTGAAGCATACAGTACTATGTATAGTACTGCTACTGGTAGTAACAGATTTTTTGTGCAACCTGAAACATTTTACCGCAATGCAGTGCAGGACCTGAACCCCGCCAACCAACCCAAACACAATATCCAAAAAACCACATCCATTCTCACCAACGATACGGTGTAGTAAGATCTACTGTACGATGGAAAAGGAGGTACTACCAATATGTACGTAGTGTACATGCTATTTAATGAAGTACGTACATGAATACATGATGCTGGAGGGCAAGGGCAAGGCGCGCAAACCCGTTTCGCCATTGCTGCAGGCTGCAGCCTGCAGCCTTCATTGTGATGGAGTAGTATAGCTGGGGAGGGTTCACATCTTGTGAGTGACCAGTTCGTCAATCAATCCAGGAGGGGAATTACCTGCTGGAAGTAAGTATAGTAAGGAGCAACTTGAACTGTGCATACGATCATGATGGCCTTCAATGTTCCCGGCCGGACCGCGGGTTTTAAATGCTCGGAGCTCGGGCTGTTATTGTACAGTACCTTAATGGATCTGTTGCGCGTACGACGTACTACGCCTCTCCCTTCCAATCTGCGTGACTACATCTACATGGAGTACATACGTTGTAGCAGTACGTGCATCCACTTGAACCGCGAGAGGCCGATCGAAGAGCAGCATATATATCCGGATCGAAAACAACCTACCTAGCCGCGTGCACGTAAGATTGTAAACAAATTCCTGTAAGAAAAAAAGCAAGCATGTATGTATTCAAGTCTTTAGCATTCCTGTAAAGTTTCATAAGCAAAACGAACATTTCTTTTCTTTTCTTTTTAAAAAGGCCAAATGCCATATATTAGAGTTGTTATAAACCCTCAAAAGCCTAAGAGCGTCTATAGCTAGACTTGGCAAATCTGACCCCTCAGACGCCTGCGGATGCGTTCGGGCGTGTCCGCAAGCACTGACCGGTCACGCCTCAAATTCCACTCTCCACATCCGCGTACGGCGTACCTCATATCCGGCACCCTATATCCATACTACGCATGCAACGTGTGAACTACTCTACGTGGTAAAACAACGGACAAAGAAATCGGCGTCAAACGGACAGCGAAATGTACATAAACCCACTTTACATCATCCAAAAATTCACCACAATTTATGGCCGGACAAGTTCAACAACTAAAAACGATAATAAACACAATAAACATAAGAGGGAGCTTCTTCACCGCTTCCTCGTCGGGCCTTTCCCCTTCTGATCGCCGGCGTAGCTGTAGGCGTCCGTGGCTGGTGGAGGATCTTGGTCGTCGCCGGAGGAGGTGGAGCTGTGGTCGTCACCATTGTTTGAATCGGAGTCGGAGAGGACGATCAAGCGCTTCATCCGGCGGACGGCCCTGTCCTGCTGCCACTTCAACTTGGCGACGTGAGCCGCCTCCTCCGCTGCCTCCTTCGCCTCCCGCTCCCACTGCTCTTTGGTTAGCCGAAGAGCCTTTGCGTTATTCCATCGGAGGCGGAGCGTCCATCTCCGTCGTCGTGAGTGACCGGCAGTAGACCCAAGCAAGGAGCCGCTCGTCCTCGTCGGGCTCCGCCGACATCCCGAGGTGACGGGTGCACGGACTGCTCTGCCACGTCCCTGTCCCTCGCCTGCCGCCTCTCACGGCAGACGGCGCGCGCCTCCGATTTCGGAGTGCGCGTTCGGGCATGGCACGAGCACTAGCACCCACCACCACCTGAGCGGAGCAGCGCCCGGAGGGGGAAGGGGACGACACGGGGGCGGAGCGGACTGTGTCGCCCCAGTGGTGCTACCCGCGAGCCGGGAGGGGCCAGCTCCGGCCGCGTCCGCGCTGCGCTGGCGCAGGAGCTGCGGCGACGCTGCAGATCCAGAGATGCCCTCGGTGTCCACCTTGGACCGCTCCAAGGCAATGCGGAGGGCCAGCTCCTCGTCGACGTTGAGGTCGGAGCTGGACATTGTGCCGAAGTGGATCGGAATCGAAGAGGGGTGAGGAGAGGACGGAGCGAGAGAGGGGATTGACTGAGCTAGGATTCGGAGTGAGGAGCTGAATGGTTTTTTTTGTGGGGCAGCCGTGGGGTCGGTGGTGGGCCGGGCCTATCAGCTCCAACGTGGCGGACCTGTCCGGGCTGCCCCATATCCGCCCATTATTTGGGTTGGATATGAGAGGTGCCGCACATCCCGGGCGTTTGAGACAGGTTTGAGGCGCTCGGGGGGGTCGATTTTTTATGACCGGTCAGTGACCGGTCCGCCCGCCCGGGTGTTTGAGACGGGTATGGAGCATCCGCCGTAGATGCTCTAACCTTCCACACCGTGTTCCTCCTCATGCATTTGCCGACGACCTGCCTTTGAGCGAAGCTTGATGTCCGCCTTTGGACCTCTCGAAAAACATTGTTAACACAATCGTCGGGAAGACATCGATCTAAATCATAGGTCGCCATCTCAAAGAAGAAGGCGACAAAGAGCGCTGGAAGACCACCCCAGATCCAACCCAATAGATCCTAGGAGACCTAAGCTCACAAGCTCACCGACTACGTCGAAGCTGGCCGAACGTCACCGGTCAGAGAAGGGGTAAGAGGACAAAGACAAGAAGCGACATCATCCACTCCACTAGCTAGAAGACAACATGAAACACAAAGACACTACCAAATCCACCACTCTAAAGTGCAACAACTAGGCGATACTCCACCCTCCTCTATGTCGCTGACGAGGTAGACTAGGAATTGAGAAAACCTTATTCTTGATCAGCACGACGCCACCATCACCACCACAACGTCACCATCGGGGAACAAAATTCTAATCCTAAGAGACCCAACTAAAGCGCCCTAACAGGCTAACATAGATCTGATGTCCCCAGCCTCTTCCGCCACAGGAGCGATGGGCGAAGGAGGAGGAGACTCGTGGCCTCATCGGCATGAGCTGGGGGGAGTTGTTTTTTAGAGGGAGGCAATGATTTTTTAGACGTGCAATAAAACCATTGCCGATCTTTGAATATATAGTCGGTCGGGGCCTTCAGAGGCGTTGGAGCTTGCTGCGATCGATTGTATGGACCTTGTGATTTAAGTAATACAGTATTTCACCCGGAAAAAAAAAATGATCGGTCGGGTATGAGACATGAGATCGCGCAAACAACTCCTCTTTTCATGCTCCGCTGGGATGTGTAAGAGAGTTTCTTATATGTAGTGCAAACTCTTCTTCATTTCTCATGTGGAACTAACCTCCCACACTTAACATGACACTAGGAGAGGGTGTCTGAAATTTATTCAGGAAATAATTGATACAGTCTCAAAGTCCATCTATATTTTAGTAACGTCAACCCATTTTTACCATTTTCTGAAACTTATAATTATGTTAATCTGACGAAGCTTTCATTATAGGGTACATGTGATCCCATGATAGAAAACAGTAAGAGTATGACCCAATATACTCAGGTTGCTCCTTTTCATTGCGAGCTGGGCGTAGCTCAGATCAGTGGTTTTTGGAACGAGCCCATCCGGTTTTAAGTCCTGGACTTGCCACTCGTGCTCACATTTTGTTTATAGGGACGAGTGTATGTGTCAAAAAATAAAGATTTCTCCTTTCCAATACAAGATACTACAAGGCTACGAAGCAGTTGCAGTTTTCAGTTAGATAATACAGTACAAGATACTACAATCTTGTTGCCGCATTCATCTACTATTGAGTTTTCAGTTAGATTCGTATAGCAGTGTGGGTTGTCTCTGCATCTCTCCTGTGCGCACCGTGAGTTTTGAGTGCGTTTTCTTGTCTCTCTTTTCATGCACACCGCCGCAAGCGGCTGTGGCGAAAAGGGAAGAGCCAACCAAGGGTCAAATAGATTGCCATCATGTATTATTCTCCGTTCCTTTGGCCCAGACACTTTGCTGGAATTGGACTCGTCAAGGCAAAGCAAATTAAAGGGAAGCAAGAAGCAAAGCCGGATGAAAAGCATCATGTTGCATTGCATGCATCTTCCGGCTTAGGAGAAGATCGAAGGGAAAGAGAGCGTAGATGTGATCTCGGTCAGATTGTAGCTGCCAGGAAAGAATGGTGATTCTCTCTCAACGTCCTGCGTTGGCTCTATGGTTGAACGGACGGACAGCAACGAGGCTACTGCTGGCTGTGTTTCGTCTTGTTGCGTAGTACTCCTACTACAGCACTACGTACTCCTAGATGAGAGAGAGAGGGAGGGAGAGGGACGCGATCTTTTGGCCATGTTTTCCGCCTGAGGGCGACTTGTGCGTATGATTTTGTTCCATGCAGCAGGTCGGCCTTTTTGCAGAGCTCGGGCGGGGGCGGGGTCACGACTCGCTACGCCTTTTCCCACGGGGCGCTCCAACTCATGCATCCAAGCATACTGTTCCCCGCCACGTGCTTTGACGTATATATGGTTCATGTGTGATCATGGCATCGCACTCTGCTTTGGATATCTCCCAAGAGGCCAAGATACTGTCAATCTAACTCTTTCTTTTTTGACCCGTAGATACATAATACTGTCAATCTTAGCAGAGTAGTTGGACATCCGAATTAAGTCCACACAAGATCCACCTAGAGCTCCGTTTTTAACGCCCACGTCAAGTCAATGTGTTATGACTTGGGGTAGCGTTTTGTCCACAAGCAGGGAGACTCTTTGCCACCTGCTCTTGTCCTTTGCCTCTTGTTTGGATTACTCCGTCCCAATAATATAAAAGCATTTCTAATTCTAGTGTAATATCAAAACCGCTCTTATATTATGTTATGGGACGAAGGGAATAGTATATATGTACCGAACGAAAAGCAATGTGTCAGCCATGTCGCTCTAATACGGGGGGTTAAACAAAACTAAAATTTGCTCAGCCGTTTTCGGCGTGAGATGGCTGATGCAAATTAATTGATGAGCAGACCCTTGTTTCCTCCCTCGTAGAGCGAGAGGAGAGGAGGGCGTCCACAAGTGCCAAGGATGGTCCTTCCTTGCTGCCATGGCACTGGCATGATGGCATGCACATCAACAGGCTTGGCCTGGGCTGGAGTGGACTAGCTTAGCTAGCACAGAAGCCAATGCATGCTTGCATAGGGAGCCTTTTGTTTTTCTTGCACACATGTGGCAGCGGTGGCCCAAGGAGCCCGCGCGAATCCCATATTGTAAGTTGCCTCTCGAGTGCCGGCCAGAGGTTAGTGCACGCCAACACCAAACATTTCTTTTCTCTAATCACCGGGGAGGCACTGTTTCCTAGTAGAAAACCGGACCACCCTGGCCCTCGAAACAGGCATCCGTTTTGGCACTTTTTCTTCCTCTTCTTCTTCTTCTTCTTCTTTTCTCTTTGCCACGTAGACTCTCTTCCAAAATGGCCGTTTTGGCTCTGGAAGCAAATGCTCCTGGATGAACAGTAAGTTTAAATTTAAAGCAAATACGTAGTAAATAAAATTTAAAAACTCTGTTTTAGATGTTTATGTTAGTGTAACAGGTGTGTCTAACAATTTTCATGCGAAACGGAATAACATTGCTCCTCAACGAAAAAATAAAATTAAGTGTAACATTTGGAGGCCGACTTTTTTTTGTACAAGTTAAAATGCTTAAACTTGTTTTTTTTTCGAGCGATGTCACCTATTGGTGCTATAAAAATGCCAAATAAATAGGTATATTTCTTTCGAGCAACCCGCAACAACTCTGTAGTTTCATTAAAAAGGAGAGAATTGACCAGTCAATAATGAAAACTAGCCTAAAACCGTTACAACTGCGGTACCCGCACACACAAACGGTAAGGTTGCACATCAGATGAGCCGGTGACTCTGCCACCCAACTGACCACAGACGACATACTACAATGCAACATCGGATTGCATAGCCGCCGCTCTGCCAGCCACACTGGGCCCAAGGCCGCGCACCAGTCGAGCCAACGACTCTCCACACTCGGCCCAAGGACACTGTTGATTTCTACTACACAACTTTATTCTTGTAGACTCCCGTTGGGCCTCCAAGCGCAGAGTTTTGTAGGACAGTAGCAATTTTCCCTCAAGTGAATGACCTAAGGTTTATCAATCTGTGGGAGGCGTAGGATGAAGATGGTCTCTCTCAAACAACCCTGCAACCAAATAATAAAAAAGTCTCTTGTGTCCCCAACACACCAAATACAAAGGTAAATTGTATAGGTGCACTAGTTCCGCAAAGGGATGGTGATACAAGTGTAGTAATGATAGTAGATATTGATTTTTGTAATAGCATCAATAAAAAACAGCAAGCTAGCAAGTAACAAAATTGAGCACAAACGGTATTGCAATGCTTGAAAATGAGGCCTAAGGTTCATACTTTCACTGGTGCAATCTCTCAACAATGCTAATATAATTGGATCATATAACCATCCCTCAACGTGCGATGAAGAATCACTCCAAAATCCCTATCTAGCGGAGAACATAAGACGAAACTGTTTGCAGGATACAAAACCACCTCAAAGTTATCCTTTCCGATCGATCTATCGAGCTATCCCTATAAGTGTCACAAACAGCCCAAGAGTTCATACTAAAATAACACCATATGATACACATCAACCAAATCTAATGTCACCTAGATACTCCAATGTCACCGCGAGTATCAGTGAGTTGATTATACGATATGCATCAAACAATTTCAGATTCATAATACTCAATCCAACACAAAGAACCTCAAAGAGTGCCCCAAGATTTCTACTGAAGAAACAAGGACGAAAACGTGCATCGACCCCTATATGCATAGATTACCCCAATGTCACCTTGGGAATCTGCGAGTTGAGTGCCAAAACATATATGAAGTGAATCCAAATAATACCCCATTGTCACTACGGGTATTCATTTGCAAGACATATATCAAGTGCTCTCAAATCCATAAAAGTATTCAATCCGATAAAATGAAATCTCAAAGGGAAAACTCAATTCATCACAACAAGATAGAGAGGAAGAAACACCATATGATCCAATTATATTAACAAAGCTCGCGATACATCAAGATCGTGCTAAATCAAGACACGAGAGAGAGAGAGAGATCAAACACATAGCTACTAGTACAAACCCTCAACCCCGAGGGTGGACTACTCCCTCCTCATCATGGTGGCCGCCGAGATGATGAAGATGGCTTGCGGTGATGATTTCCCCCTCCGGCAGGGTGCCGAAATATGGTCTAGATTAGTTTTTCGTGGACACAGAGGCTTGCGGCAGCGGAACTTCTGATCTAGGGTTATTTCTGGGGGTTTCTGTATTTATAGGATTTTTTGGCGTCGGTCTCACGCTGAGATGGGCCATGAGGGGCCCACAAGGTACCAGGGAGAGCCAGCCCCACTTGGCGCGCTCTGGTGCCTTGTGGGGCCCTCGTGGCTCTTCTGTCCCTCCCACAAAGCTTCTAGTGCCTCTTTTCTTCCAAAAAAATCGTCAAAAAGTTTTGCTGCATTTGGAGAACTTTGATTTGTGCACAAAAAACAACACCACAGTAGTTCTACTGAAAACATCATCAGTCCAGGTTAGTTCTATTCAAATAATACCAAAACCATATAGAATTGTTGTAAACATGGCATGAATACTTCATAAATTATAGATATGTTGGACCCCAAGCTTAATACCTGCTCATCCTTGAGTAGGTAAATGATGAAATAAATAAATTATGAAGTATGAATGCTAGCATAGTGTATAAGTTTGATCAATAATAATTTCAATCACTTTTCCTAGCATCATAACAGCAACTCTTTCTCATGAAACTCATCATGATAAAGTAGCAATCAATTCATATGTTATGGTTCAAACAATGCTTTCTCTTGAAACTTAACAACCTATGTTCTTAGTCACCAAACAATTGCAATTCAACTTATTCTCAACAAAGTCTAATTAAGAGCTCCACATACTCAATCATCACATAGTATTCTAAGATTGCTTGTACTCAAAGCATATTTTTAGAACAAATGGCATCCATCGAACACAGAGAAAGATAGGGGCTTAATGTTTCGCCTCCCATCTCATTTATCATAGAGATAATTGTCAACAATAATAATTCATGATCAAATATATTTGACTGGCCATATGTGCCTAGATCTTTCCCCACCACATGATGTTTGCCAACTAGAGAACAATTTAGGTTGAAACGAGAATGCATAATATTGACTCTTGCATAAAAGAAAATACTGAAAAGTAAAAGATAGGCCCTTCGTAGAGGGAAGCAGAGGTTGTCATGCGCTTTTTATTTTTGGATGTGCAAGCTATTAATGCAAATGAACGTCACGTTATATTGCCCCTTATGATAGCAACCTTTATTATGCAGTCCGTCGCTTTTATTACTTTGCCATCACAAGTTTGTACAACGTTTATTTTCCCTTACAATAAAAGATCAAACATATTTAGGAGCAACTTTTATTGCTTTATGCACCGACGACAACTTACTTGAAGGATCTTATTCAATCCATAGGTAGGTATGGTGGACACTCATGGCAAGAAACTGGGTTTAAGAGTTTTTGGATGCACAAGTAGTATCTCTACTTAGTACGAATTTTTGGCTAGCAAAAGATCCTAAGCAAGCACCACATGTTGGAGGATCCATAACAATATAACTTCTATGCAAATATACCCAAACATAACTCATTACATTGTCTTCATTGTCCAAATTCAACTAATTTGCTCAAGTTTAAAAATAATTAATGGGTATTCACAATCATAGAAGATGTCCAAGATAATATATTTATATGTGAAAGTTATCTTCCTTATACTAATCATTCTTGAATTGGTTGTATGACCAATATTGTGATTGTCAAGCTTTAATAGTTTCACTTTCTAAACCCAATATGAAGCTACTACTAGGCATGATATGAACATATAATTTCAACTTCATGATATTCAATTCATTCAACAGTTTACTCATAGCATATAAGTGAAGCACAAGAATATATGACAAACTACTCCGAAAAAATATAAGTGAAGATCAAGCGAGTAGTTAAGTAAATGGGTAGCTATTTGACGACTCTCTATCATTTAAAAACTTTCAGGTCTAAGTATTTTATTAAAAAAAGCAAGCAAAACAAAATAAAATGACATTCCAACAATAGCACACAACATGTGAAGAAGCAAAAACTTAGGCTCAACCGAGGCTAACCGATAATTGTTGATGAAGAAAGGTGGGATGCCTACCGGGGCATCCCCAAGCTTAGATCCAAGAGACTTCTTGAAATATTATCTTGGGATGCCTTGGGCATCCCCAAGCTTGAGATTTTGTGTGTCCTTAACTCCTTTTATATCATGGTTTCCCTAAATCTCGAAAACTTAATCCACACAAAACTCAAAAAGAACTCGTGACATAAGTTAGTACAAATCAATGTAATAAAATTATCATTCTTTATTATAGCAAATCACTATAATTATTACTTAACGTTGCATACTAAATGCCTCTGCATATTTAATACTCCTATCCTCAAATAGAATCATTAAACAAGCAAACATATGCAAACATAATAGCAATCTGTCTAAGCCAGACAGTCTGTAAAGAATGCAAAAACATTCATACTTCTTTAACTCCAATAATTCTTAAAATTTATCACACCGTAGAAAATTTGTTGTAGCTTATTGTGTAAAAATTTCAAGATTTTCTCACCTCCTGACTTTCTGTAAGAATTCAGACAATGATAGAAAACTTTCTGTTTTCAAACAACAACATAGACTTGCAAAATAAACATGGTAAATGCTATACTTAACATTTTTATTGAAGTGAAAGATACAAAACATTATTATAAATAGAAGCAAGCAAATTGATGTCTGCTAGGACTACGTCGGTATTTCCCCAAAGAGGAAGGGATGATGTAGCACATCAGCGGTAGGTATTTCCCTCAGTGATGAAACCAAGGTTATCGAACCAGTAGGAGTACCAAACAACACGATGTAAACAACACCTACACACAAATAACAAATACTCGCAACCCGACGTGTTAAAGGGGTTGTCAATCCCTTTGGGGTAACGACGCCAGAAATATGCAAACGGACGTGAGAGTGTAGTAAATATTGATAGATCGAACGCCAAATAAAATAAATTGCAGCAAGGTATTTTTGTATTTTTAGTTTGATAGATCTGAAAATAAAAGGAAAATAAAATAGATCGCAAAGGCAAATAATATGAGAAAGATACCTAGGGGCCGTAGGTTTCACTAGTGGCTTCTCTCGAGAAAATAGCAAATGGTGGGTGAACAAATTACTATTGGGCAATTGATAGAACTTCAAATAATCATGACGATATCCAGGCAATGATCATTATATAGGCATCACGTCCAAGATTAGTAGACCGACTCCTGCCTGCATCTACTACTATTACTCCAGACATCGACCGCTATCCAGCTTGCATCTAGTGTATTAGGTTCATGGAGAACGGAGTAATGCAATAAGAACGATAACATGATGTAGACAAGATCTATTTATGTAGAAATAGACCCCATCTTGTTATCCTTAATAGCAACGATACATACGTGTCGGTTCCCCTTCTGTCACTCGGATCAAGCACCGTAAGATCGAACCCACTACAAAGCACCTCTTCCCATTGCAAGATAAATAGATCAAGTTGGCCAAATAAAACCCAAATACCAGAGAAGAAATACGAGGCTATAAGCAATCATGTTGGGGAACGCAGTAATTTCAAAATTTTCCTACGATCACGCAAGATCTATCTAGGTGATGCATAGCAACGAGCGGGGAGAGTGTGTCCACGTACCCTCGTAGACCAAAAGTGGAAGCGTTATATCAACGCGGTTGATGTATTCGTACGTCTTCACGATCCGACCGATCCTAGCACCGAACGTACGGCACCTCCATGTTCAGCACACGTTCAACTCGATGACGTCCTTGTACTCTTGATCCAGTTGAGGCCGAGGGAGAGTTCCGTGAGCATGACGGTATGACCGAGGTGTGTAACTGTGGAGGGGGCACCCCACACGGCTAAAAGATCAACTTGTGTGTCTTGGGGTGCCCCCTTGGCCACGTATATAAAGGAGGGAGGAGGAGGAGGCCGGCCTAGAAGGGGCGCGCCTATAGGGGGAGTCCAACTAGGATTCCCAATCCTAGTTGGAGTCCCCTTCCTTTTCCAAGAGGGGAGAGAGGGAAGGAGTAGGAGACGGAGAAGGAAAGAGAGGAGGGCGTCGCCCCCTCCCTACTCCAATTCGGACTTGCCATGGGGGGGAGGGGCGGCCAACCCTTGAGGCCCTTCTCTCCTTTCCCGTATGGCCCATTAAGGCCCACTACTTCCCCCGGCGAATTCCCGTAACTCTCCGGTACTCCAAAAAATACCCGAACCACTCGGAACCTTTCCGATGTCCGAATATAGCCTTCCAATATATCGATCTTTACCTCTCGACCATTTCGAGACTGCTCGTCATGTCCGTGATCTCATCCAGGACTCCGAACAAACTTTGGTCATCAAATCACATAACCCATAATACAAATCATCATCGAACGTTAAGCGTGCGGACCCTACAGGTTCGAGAACTATGTAGACATGACCGAGACTCATCTCTGGTTAATAACCAATAGCGGAACCTGGATGCTCATATTGGCTCCTACATATTCTACGAAGATCTTTATCGGTCAAACCGCATAACAACATACGTTGTTCCCTTTGTCATCGGTATGTTACTTGCCCGAGATTCGATCATCGGTATCCTCATACCTAGTTCAATCTCATTACCGGTAAGTCTGTTTAATCATTCCGTAATGCATCATCCCACAACTAATTCATTAGTTACATTGTTTGCAAGGCTTATAGTGATGTGCATTACCGAGAGGACCCAGAGATACCTCTCCGATACACGGAGTGACAAATCCTAATCTCGATCTATGCCAACTCAACAAACACCTTCGGAGACACCTATAGAGCATCTTTATAATCATCCAGTTACGTTGTGACGTTTGATAGCACACAAGGTGTTCCTCCGGTATTCGGGAGTTGCATAATCTCATAGTTAGAGGAACATGTATAAGTCATGAAGAAAGCAATAGCAATAAAACTAAACGATCATAATGCTAAGCTAATGGATGGGTCTTGTCCATCATATCATTCTCTAATGATGTGATCCCGTTCATCAAATGACAACACATGTCTATGATTAGGAAACTTAATCATCTTTGATTAACGAGCTAGTCAAGTAGAGGCATACTAGGGACACTCTGTTTGTCTATGTATTCACACATGTACTAAGTTTTCGGTTAATACAATTCTAGCATGAATAATAAACATTTATCATGATATAAGGAAATATAAATAACAAATTTATTATTGCCTCTAGGGCATATTTCCTTCAGTCTCCCACTTGCACTAGAATCAATAATCTAGTTCACATCGCCATGTGATTTAACACCAATAGTTCACATCACCATGTGATTAACACCCATAGTTCACATCGCCATGTCACCAACACTCAAAGGGTTTACTAGAGTTAATAATCTAGTTCACATCGCTATGTGATTAACACCCAAGAACATTAAGGTGTGATCATGTTTTGCTTGTGATATAAGTTTTAGTCTACAGGTCTGCCACATTCAGATCCGTATGTATTTTGCAAATTTCTATGTCTACAATGCTCTGCACGGAGCTACTCTAGCTATTTGCTCACACTTTCAATATGTATCTAGATCGAGACTCAGAGTCATCCAGATCGGTGTTAAAGCTTGCATCGACGTAACTCTTTACGACGAACTCTTTATCACCTCCATAATCGAGAAACATATCCTTATTCCACTAAGGATAATTTTGAACGCTGTCCAGTGATCCACTCCTGGATCATTATTGTACCCTCTTGCCAAACTCATGGTGAGGTACACAATAGGTCTGGTATATAGCATACTTTATAGAACCTATGGCTGAGGCATAGGGAATGACTTTCATTCCCTTTCTATCTTCTGCCGTGGTCGGGTTTTGGGTCTTAATCAATTTCATACCTTACAACTCAGGCAAGAACTCCTTCTTTGACTGATCCATTTTGAACTCCTTCAAAATCTTATCAAGGTATGTACTCATTGAAAAATCTTATCAAGCGTCTTGATCTATCTCTACAGATCTTGACGCTCAATATGTAAGCAGCTTCACCGAGGTCTTTCTTTGAAAAAACTCCTTTCAAACACTCCTTTATGCTTTCCAGAAAATTCTACATCATTTCCGATCAACAATGTGTCATTCACATATACTTATCCGAAAAGTTGTAGTGCTCCCACTCACTTTCTTGTAAATACAGGCTTCACCGCAAGTCTGTATAAAACTATATGCTTTGATCAACTCATCAAAGCGTATGTTCCAACTCCGAGATGCTTGCACTAGTCCATAGATGGATCGCTGGAGTTTGCACATTTTGTTAGCACCTTTAGGATTGACAAAACCTTCTGGTTGCATCATATACAACTCTTCTTTAATAAATCCATTAAGGAATGCATTTTTTATATCCATTTTGCCAGATTTCATAAAATGCGGCAATTGCTAACATGACTCGGACAGACTTTAGCATCGATACGAGTAAGAAAGTCTCATCGTAGTCAACACCTTGAACTTGTCGAAAACCTTTTTCGACAATTCGAGCTTTGTAGATAGTAACACTACCATCAACGTCCGTCCTCCTCTTGAAGATCCATTTATTCTCAATGGCTCACCGATCATCGGGTAAGTCAATCAAAGTCCACACTTTGTTCTCATACATGGATCCCATCTCAGATTTCATGGCCTCAAGCCATTTCGCGGAATCTGGGCTCATCATCGCTTCCTCATAGTTCGTAGGTTCGTCATGGTCAAGTAACATGACCTCCAGAACAGGATTACCGTACCACTCTGGTGCGGACCTTACTCTGGCTGACCTACGAGGTTCAGTAGTAACTTGATCTGAAGTTTCTTGATCATCACCATTAACTTCCTCACCAATTGGTGTAGGCATCACTAGAACTAATTTCTGTGATGAACTTCTTTCCAATTCGGGAGCAGGTACAATTAACTCATAAAGTTCTACTTTCCTCCCACTCACTTCTTTAGAGAGAAACTCCTTCTCTAGAAAGGATCCATTCTTAGCAATGAATATCTTGCCTTCGGATCTGTGATAGAAGGTGTACCCAACAATTTCTTTTTGGGTATCCTATGAAGACGCACTTCTCCGATTTGGGTTCGAGCTTATCTGTTTGAAACTTTTTCACATAAGCATCGCAACCCCAAACTTTAAGAAACGACAACTTTGGTTTCTTGCCAAACCATAGTTCATACGGTGTCATCTCAACGGATTTAGATGGTGCCGTATTTAGCGTGAATGCAGCTGTCTCTAATGCATAACCCAAAAAACGATAGTGGTAAATCGGTAAGAGACATCATAGATCGCACTATATCTAATAAAGTACGGATACGACGTTCGGACACACCATTACGCTGTGGTGTTCTAGGTGTTGTGAGTTGCGAAACTTATTCCACATTGTTTCAAATGAAGACCAAACTCGTAACTCAAATATTTGCCTCCGCGATCAGATCGCAAAAACTTTATTTTCTTGTTACGATGATTTTCCACTTCACTCTGAAATTCTTTGAACTTTTCAAATGTTTCAGACTTATGTTCCATCAAGTAGATATACCCATATCTTCTCAAATCATCCGTGAAGTTTAGAAAATAACGATACCCGCCGCGAGCCTCAATACTCATCGGACCGCATACATCAGTATGTATTATTTCCAATAAGTCAGTTGTTCGCTCCATTGTTCCGGAGAACGGAGTCTTAGTCACCTTGCCCATGCGGCATGGTTCGCAAGCATCAAATGATTCATAATCAAGTGATTCCAAAAGTGCATCCGCATGGAGTTTCTTCATGCGCTTTACACCAATATGACCTAAACGGCAGTGCCACAAGTATGTTGCACTATCCTTATAAACTTTGCATCTTTTGGCATCAATATTATGAATATGTGTATCACTACGATCGAGATTCAGTAAACCATTATATTGAGTGTATGACCATAGAAGGTTTTATTCATGTAAATAGAACAACAATTATTCTTTGACTTAAATGAATAACTGTATTGCAATAAACAAGATCCAATCATATTCATGCTCAACGCAAACACCAAATAACATTTATTTTAGGTTCAACACTAATCCCGAAGGTAAAGGGAGTGTGCGATGGTGATCTTATCAACCTTGGAATCACTTCCAACACACATCATCACCTCGCCCTTAACTAGTCTCTGTTTATTTTGCAACTCCCGTTTCGAGTTACTACTCTTAGAAACTGAACCAGTATCAAATACCGAGGGATTGCTTATAAACACTAGTAAAATACACATCAATAACATGTATATCAAATATACCTTTGTTCACTTTGCCATCCTTCTTATCCGCCAAGTATCTAGGGCAGTTCCACTTCCAGTGATCATTTCCTTTGCAGTTAGAAGCACTTAGTTTTAGGCTTGGGTCTAGCTTTGGGCTTCTGCATGGGAGTGGCAACTTGCTTGCCATTCGTCTTGAAGTTCCCTTTCTTTCCCTTGCCATTTTATTTGAAACTAGTGGTCTTGTCAACCATCAACACTTGATGCTTCTCTTGATTTCTACCTTCGTCGATTTCAGCATCGCGAAGAGCTTGGAAATCATTTCCGTTATCCCTTGCATATTATAGTTCATCATGAAGTTCTAGTAACTTGGTGATAGTGACTAGAGAACTCTGTCAATCACTATCTTATCTGGAAGATTAACTCCTACCTGATTCAAGTGATTGTAGTACTCAGACATTCTGAGCACAAGCTCACTAGCTGGGCTATTCTCCTCCATCTTGTAGGCAAAGTACTTTGTCAGAGGTCTCATACCTCTTAACACGGGCATGAGTCTGAAATACCAATTTCAACTGTTGGAACATCTCATATGCTCCGTGGCGTTGAAAACGTTTTTGAAGTCCCGGTTCTAAGCCGTAAAGCATGGTGCACTAAACTGTCAAGTAGTCATCTTACCGAGCTTTGTCAAACGTTCATAACGTCTGCATCTGCTCCTGCAATAGGTCTGTCACCTAGCGGTGCATCAAGGACATTATTCTTCTGTGCAGCAATGAGGATAATCCTCAGATCACAAACCCAGTCCGCATCATTGCTACTAACATCTTTCAACTTATTTTTCTCTAGGAACATATCAAAAATAAACGGGGAGTTACATCACGAGCTATTGATCTACAACATAGTTACGCAAATACTATCAGGACTAAGTTCATGATAAATTAAAGTTCAATTAATCATATTACTTAAGAACTCCCACTTAGATAGACATCCCTCTACTCATCTAAATGATCACATGATCCATATCAACTAAACCATGTCCGATCATCACGTGAGATGGAGTAGTTTTCAATGGTGAACATCACTATGTTGATCATATCTACTATATGATTCACGTTCGACCTTTCGGTCTCAGTGTTCCCACGCTATATCTGCATATGCTAGGCTCGTCAATTTTAACCCGAGTATTCTGCATGTGCAAAACTGGCTTGCACCCGTTGTATGTGAACGTAGAGCTTATCACACCCGATCATCACGTGGTGTCTCAGCACGAAGAACTGTCGCAACAGTGCATACTCAGGGAGAACACTTATACCTTGAAATTTTAGTAAGGGATCATCTTATAAAGCTACCGTCGTACTGAGCAAAATAAGATGCATAAAAGATAAACATCACATGCAATCAAAATATGTGACATGATATGGCCATCATCATCTTGTGCCTTTGATCTCCATCTCCATAGTACCGTCATGATATCCATCGTCACCAGCATGACACCATGATCTCCATCATCTTGATCTCTATCAACGTGTCGTCACATGGTCGTCTCGCCAACTATTGCCTCTTGCAACTATTGCTATCGCATAGCGATAAAGTAAATCAATTACATGGCGCTTGCATCTTTATGCAAATAAAGAGACAACCATAAGGCTCCTGCCAGTTGCCGATAACTTTACAAAACATGATCATCTCATATAACAATTTATATCTCATCACGTCTTGACCATATGACATCACAACATGCCCTGCAAAAACAAGTTAGATGTCCTCTACTTTGTTGTTGCAAGTTTTACGTGGCTGCTACGGGCTTCTAGCAAGAACCGTTCTTACCTACGCATCAAAACCACAACGATTTTTCGTCAAGTGTGCTGTTTTAACCTTCAACAAGGACCGGGCATATTCAAACTTGATTCAACTAAAGTTGGAGAAACAGACACCCGCCAGCCACCTGTGTGCGAAGCACGTCGGTAGAACCAGTCTCATGAACATGGTCATGTAATGTCGGTCCGGGCCGCTTCATCCAACAATACCGCCGAATCAAAGTAAGATGTTGCTGGTAAGCAGTATGACTATTATCGCCCACAACTCTTTGTGTTCTACTCGTGCAAATTACATCTATGCATAGACCTGGCTCGGATGCCACTGTTGGGGAAGGCAGTAATTTCAAAATTTTCCTACAATCACGCAAGATCTATCTAGGTGATGCATAGCAACGAGTGGGGAGAGTGTGTCCACGTACCCTGATAGACCGAAACCGGAAGCGTTATATCAACACGGTTGATGTAGTCGTACGTCTTCACGATCCGACCGATCCTAGCACCGAACGTACGACACCTCCGTGTTCAGCACACGTTCAGCTCAATGACATCCCTCGTACTCTTGATCCAGTTGAGGCCGAGGGAGAGTACCGTCAGCACGATGGCGTGGCGACGGTGATGATGAAGTTACCGGCGCAGGGCTTCGCCTAAGCACTGCGACGATATGACCGAGGTGTGTAACTGTGGAGGGGGGCACCGCACAAGGCTAAAAGATCAACTTGTGTGTCTTGGGGTGCCCCCTTGGCCATGTATATAAAGGAGGGAGAAGGAGGAGGCCGGCCTAGAAGGGGTGCGCCTATAGGGGGAGTCCAACTAGGATTCCCAATCCTAGTTGGAGTCCCCTTCCTTTTCCAAGAGGGGAGAGAGGGAAGGAGTAGGAGAGGGAGAAGGAAAGAGGGGGGGGGGGTGCCGCCCCCTCCCTAGTCCAATTCGGACTTGCCATGGGGGGGCGCGCGGCCAACCCTTGAGGCCCTCCTCTCCTTTCCCGTATGGCCCATTAAGGCCCACTACTTCCCCCGGCGAATCCCGTAACTATCCGGTACTCCGAAAAATACCCGAATCACTCGGAACCTTTCCTATGTCCGAATATAGCCTTCCAATATATCGATCTTTACCTCTCAACCATTTCGAGACTCCTCGTCATGTCCGTGATCTCATCCTGGACTCCAAACAAACTTCGGTCATCAAATCACATAACTCATAATACAAATCGTCATCAAACGTTAAGCGTGCGGACCCTACGGGTTCGAGAACTATGTAGACATGACCGAGACTCATCTCCTGTCAATAACCAATAGCGGAACCTGGATGCTCATATTGGCTCCTACATATTCTACGAAGACCTTTATCGGTCAAACCGCATAACAACATACGTTGTTCCCTTTGTCATCGGTATGTTACTTGCCCGAGATTCGATCATCGGTATCCTCATAACTAGTTCAATCTCGTTACCGGCTAGTCTCTTTACTCATTTCGTAATGCATCATCCCGCAACTAACTCATTAGTAGCATTGCTTGCAAGGCTTATAGTGATGTGCATTACCAAGAGGGCCCAGAGATACCTCTCCGATAAACGGAGTGATAAATCCTAATCTTGATCTATGCCAACTCAACAAACACCTTCAGAGACACCTGTAGAGCATCTTTATAATCACCCAGTTACGTTGTGACGTTTGATAGCACACAAGGTGTTCCTCCGGTATTCGGGAGTTGCATAATCTCATAGTTAGAGGAACATGTATAAGTCATGAAGAAAGCAATAGCAATAAAACTAAACGATCATAATGCTAAGATAATGGGTGGGTCTTGTCCATCACATCATTCTCTAATGATGCGATCCCGTTCATCAAATGACAACACATGTCTATGGTTAGGAAACTTAACCATCTTTGATTAACGAGCTAGTCAAGTAGAGGCATACTAGGGACACTCTGTTTGTCTATGTATTCACGCATGTACTAAGTTTCCGGTTAATACAATTCTAGCATGAATAATAAACATTTATCATGATATAAGGAAATATAAATAACAACTTTATTATTGCCTCTAGGGCATATTTCATTCAAATCATGCATATAAGAGATCAAAGAAGACTCAAATAACTTTCATGGGTAAAAAGATATAACTGATCATAAACTGAAAGTTCATCAGATCCCAACAAACACACCACAAAAAGAGTTACATCATATGGATCTCCAAGAGACCATTGTATTGAGAATCAAACGAGAGAGAGGAAGCCATATAGCTAGTAACTACGGACCCAAAGGTCTACAAAGAACTACTCACGCATCATCGGAGAGGCACCAATGGAAGTGGTGAACCCCTCCGTGATGGTGTCTAGATTGGATCTGGTGGTTCTGGACTCTGCGGCGGCTAGAATTGATTTTCGTCGACTCCCCTAGGGTTTCTGGAATATTGGGGTATTTATAGAGCAAAGAGTCGGTTCGGGAGGCACCCGAGGTGGGCACAACCCACCATGGCGCGCCGGGGCCTCCTGGCGCGCCTTGGTGGGTTGTTCTCCCCTCGGATCACCCCCAGGCGCTTCTTTGGCCCACTGGATGTCTTCTGGTCCAAAAAAAATCTCCAAAAAGTTTCGCTGCGTTTGGACTCCTTTTGGTATTGATTTCCTGCGAGGTAAAAAACATGCAGAATACAGCAACTGGCACTTGGCACTATGTCAATAGGTTAGTACCAAAAAATGATATAAAATGACTACAAAATGATTGTAAAACATCCAAGAATGATAATATAACATGATGGAACAATAAAAAATTATAGATATGTTGGAGACGTATCAGCATCCCTAAGCTTAACTCCTGTTGGTCCTCGAGTAGGTAATTGATAAGAACAACATTTTTGATGTGGAATTCTGCCTAACATGTCATATCATATTCTTTTCTTTATAGTATGGACATTTGGACTTTTATACGATTCAAAGCAATAATCTAGTTTTGACATGATGACTTAAATACTCAAGCATATCAACAGGCAACCATGTCTTTCAAAATATCAATGCTAAAATAAGTTATCCCTAGCCCATCATGCTCAACCATTGATCCATTCATGAAACACACTCGCATATTAGCTACACCCAATACTCAAGTACGATCATAGTGCCTCTTAGTTGGTGCTTTTAAAAGAGAAGATGGAGACTCAAATTCAAAATAAAAATTGCATAAAGTAAAAGAAAGGCCCTTCGCGAAGGGAAGTAGGGATTTGTAGAGGGGCCAGAGCTCAAAGCCAAAAACTTAGAGATAAAAACATTTTGGGAGGTGTGCCTTTCCCACCAACGAAAATGACGTAGAGTTCCCAACACTTCCCATGCTAAATATATCATAGGCGGTTCCCAAACGGAAAATAAAGTTTATTCCTTTTTCCACATAATTTCACTTTCCATGGCTAGCCGAATCCACGGTTGCCTTCCATACCAACACTTTCCAAGGAATTTATTATTTGACAACATAAAGTAAATTCATTTTTCATTTTGGGACTGGGCATCCCTAATACCTTTGCCTTACTCTCGTGCAATGACAAGTACATAAATACTCATCGTGAGAATAACACATCTAGCATGGAAAATATTAGCCACCCCTCACCGCCTCGCGAGCGGCACGAACACACAAAAGAGAAGTTTATTTTGAAAATTAGAGATGGCACATACAAATTTGCTTGGAACGGCAAAAGAATACCGTATATAGGTAGATATAGTGGACTCATGTGGCAAAACTAGTTTAAAGGATTTTGGATGCACAAGTAGAGGTCATACTTAGTGCAAAATGAAGGCTAGCAAAAGATTGAGAAGCGACCAACCAAGAAATGAATAATCTCATAAGCGAGTATTAAGCATAATTAACACTGAATAATGCACCACAAGTAGGATGTAATTTCATTGCATTACTGTTGACTTTCGTGCTTGCATAGGGAATCACAAACGTTAACACCAATATTCTTACTAAAGCATAATTACTCATCAAAATGACTCACATATCACATCGTCATATCTCAAAATTATTACAAGGAATCAAGTTTATTTTGTCCAATGATCTTCATGATTTTTTTTATTATATCCTTCTTGGATATCTATCACTTTGGGACTAATTTTTATGTGTTGCTTTTTGATAAGCTCAAACAAATATAAGTGAAATCATGAGCATATTTTTTTTCTTTCTCTCAAAATAATTTAAGTGAAGCAAGAGAGAATTTCTTGAAAATTTTACTAACTCTCAAATAAATCTAAGTGAATCAAGAGAGCATTTCTTCAAAAATAATAAAGCACACCGTGCTCAAAAAGATATAAGTGAAGCACTAGAGCAAATCCATAGCTCATAAAAATTTAAGTGAAGCATAGAGAGCTATTCTAACAAGTAATGGCATAATTCTGGCTCTCTCAAATAGGTGTGTCCAGCAAGGATTCAAGACTTAAAAAGCAAAATAAAACAAGCAAAGACTCATATTATACAAGACGCTCGAAGCAAAACTCATAGTATGTGACGAATAAAAATATAGCTTCGAGTAAAATACCGATGGTCGTTAGAAGAAAGAGGGGATGCCACTCGGGGGCACCCCCAAGCTTAGTTGCTTGCTTCTCTTTGGATAATAACTTGGGGTGCCATGGGCATCCCCAAGCTTAGGCTCTTCTTACTCCTTATTCCTTCATCCATCGTAAGATAACCCAAAACTTGAAAACTTCAATCACACAAAACTCAACAAAACCTTCGTGAGATCCGTTAGTATAAGAAAGCAAATCACTACTATCAGTACTGTATCAAACAAATTCATATTTTATTCTTGCATTATATCTACTGTATTCCAACTTTTCTATGGCAAAAACTCATCACAAAAAACCATAGAATCATCAAAACAAGCACACAACGCAAAGAAAACAGAATCTGTCAAAAACAGAACAGTCTGTAGTAATCTGGATATTTCGAATACTTCTGTAACTCCAAAAATTCTGAAAAACTAGGACTACCTGAGCAATTTTTATACTAATCTTCTGCAAAAAGATTGGTATTTTAGCACGCTCTGGTAAAAAATGAGAATTGTTTTCATGTGCGCAAAAGTTTCTATTTTTCAGCAAGATCAAACAACTATCACCCAAGAAGATCCTAAAGGCTTTGCTTGGCACAAAAACTAAATAAAAACAAAAAACTCAATCATAACAGTAGCATAATTGTGCAAACACTCAAGAACTGAAAGCAAAAATCAAAATAAAATTTATTCATTGGGTTGCCTCCCAACAAGCGCCATTGTTTTACGCCCTTAGCTAGGCATAAAGCAAGGATCTAAGTTTTGTCATCTTTGTTTCGAGATCCATAGGATGCCCTCATGATTGACTCATAAGGTGGCCTAATTCTTGTTCTAGGGAAGTGCTCCATACCCTTCCTTAGTGGAAATTGAAACTTAATATTGCCTTCTTTCATATCAATCACGGCACCGATAGTGCGTAAAAACGGTCTACCAAGAATAATTGGACAAGACGGATTGCAATCAATATCAAGAACAATAAAATCTATGGGCACATAATTCCTATTTGCAAGAATAAGAACATCATTAATTCTTCCCATAGGCATTTTAATAGTAGAATCCGCCAAGTGCAAATTTGAAGAACATTCTTCGGTATCGGTAAGACCAAGCACATCACACATAGATTTCGGAATTGTAGAAACACTAGCACCCAAGTCACACAAAGCAAAACAATCATAATTTTTAATCTTGACTTTGATAGTAGGTTCCCATTCATCATGTAATTTTCTAGGAATTGAAACTTCTAATTCCAACTTTTCTTCAAAAGCTTTCATCGTAGCATCAACAATATGTTTAGTAAAAGCTTTATTTTGTTCATAGGCATGGGGTGAATTTATCATGGATTGCAACAAAGAAATACAATCAATCAAAGAGCAACTATCATAATTAAGGTCTTTGTAATCCAAAAGAGTGGGCACATCACTAGTTAAAGTCTTGACCTCTTCAAACCCACTTTTATCAATTTTCTCAACAAGATTTCCACCCTCCGAATTATCGGGACGCCTTCTAACTAAAGTTGACTCTTCTCCAGTCCCTTTTTCATCAATCTTAACTTTACTAAACAAGGAATCAATAGAAGAAACACCTATCACTTTAAGATCTTTATCATTTTTATCTTCTAACAAGATTGGTTTAGCAGCCATTTGATTTACTAAGGTAGCTTGTGCATCAGATATTTTTCCTAGCAAACTTTCAGCAAAAGCATACTTAGATTGGAGATTGCAAACTTCTCTACTAATATCATCAAGTTGTTTTCTTATAGCATCTAGCACAACGGAGTGCTCCTTGAGTTCTTCAGTAAAATACTTATTATGCTCAAATTGTGTAGTCATATATTCCTTAGTACTTTTCTCAATTTCAAGTAAAATATTGGGGTAAGGAACATCATAATATCTTCTTTGAGGCATCATGACTATGCAAACAAGAACGCACGCAAAAACAGACCCGGCAAGAAAATGGCGAATGAAGAAGAGGGCGAATAAAACGATAAATTTTTGTGAAGTGGGGGAGAGGAAAATGAAAGGCAAATGGCAAATAATGTAAATTGCGAGGAGATGAGATTTGTGATTAGGAACCTGGTATACGTTGAAGATCCTCCCCGGCAACGGCGCCAGAAATTGGCACGTGGCCGGGATACTATCTTGGCTTGATCCTCCCCGGCAACGGCGCCAGAAAATTCCTTTTGATGTCTGCTAGGACTATGTTAGTATTTCCCCAAAGAGGAAGGGATGATGTAGCACAGCAGCGGTAGGTATTTCCCTCAGTGATGAAACCAAGGTTATCGAACCAGTAGGAGAACCAAGCAATACAACGTAAATAGCACTTGTACACAAATAACAAATACTCGCAACCCGACGTGTTAAAGGGGTTGTCAATCCCTTTCGGGTAATGGCGCCAGAAATGGGAAAACAGACGTGAGAGTGTAGTAAATATTGATAGATCGAACGCCAAATAAAATAAATTGCAGCAAGGTATTTTTGTATTTTTAGTTTAATAGATCTGAAAATAAAAGGCAAATAATATGAGAAAGAGACCCGGGGCTGTAGGTTTCACTAGTGGCTTCTCTCGAGAAAGTAGCAAACGGTGGGTGAACAAATTACTATAGGGAAATTGATAGAACTTCAACTAATCATGACGATATCCAGGCAATGATCATTATATAGGCATCACGTCCAAGATTAGTAGACCGACTCCTGCCTGCATCTACTACTATTACTCCACACATCAACCGCTATCCAGCATGCATCTAGTGTATTAAGTTCATGGAGAAACGCAGTAATGCAATAAGAACGATGACATGATGTAGACAAGATCTATTTATGTAAATAGACCCCATTGTTTTATCCTTAGTACAACGTAAGCAATTTGTATATCAACCTGTCGGTGTACAAAAGTAGGGGCTCTCTTTTTTACCCCTTTACTTGTGCACGGGCAGTCAGAGCCATGCCCGCGGCCACACTAAGCAGGGCAGTGGAGGGAAACCAAAGCAATGCCAAGACCAGAGACACAAAGAGCAAGATGGTGAGGCAGACTCCCCCAGCGAGGCCCTTGTCGGGGCGGCCCCCGCAGCCCCAACAAGAGCCTTGCTGGGGCAACTTGCCCGACGCCAGCAGAGCGCGCCACCCTTGAGCCCAAGGTTTCCAACGCCATCGACCACATTGAGACCAAGGCTCGGGAGGCACCTCCATGGTGGCATGCAGATCTTTGTGAAGATCATAAGCACACAAGATCAGATGGGGACCAGAAGACGACGATCCTCAGCAAGATCCTAGCCGAGGAAATCCACAGGACCCCCGGCAAGACCCTTGCCGAGGACACTGATGTCTACTACGCAACCTTCTTCTTGTAGACGTTGTTGGGCCTCCAAGTGCAGAGGTTTGTAGGACAGTAGCAAATTTCCCTCAAGTGGATGAGCTAAGGTTTATCAATCCGTGGGAGGTGTAGGATGAAGATGGTCTCTCTCAAACAACCCTGCAACCAAATAACAAAGAGTCTCTTGTGTCCCCAACACACCCAATAAGATGGTAAATTGTATAGGTGCACTAGTTCGACAAAGAGATGGTGATACAAGTGCTATATGGATGGTAAATATAGGTTTTTGTAATCTGAAAATATAAAAACAGCAAGGTAACTAATGATAAAAGTGAGCGTAAACGGTATTGCAATGCTAGGAAACAAGGCCTAGGGTTCATACTTTCATTAGTGCAAGTTCTCTCAACAATAATAACATAATTGGATCATATAACTGTCCCTCAACATGAAACAAAGAGTCACTCCAAAGTCACTAATAGCGGAGAACAAACGAAGAGATTATGGTAGGGTACGAAACCACCTCAAAGTTACTCTTTCTGATCAATCTATTCAAGAGTCCGTAGTAAAATAACACGAAGCTATTCTTTCCGTTCGATCTATCATAGAGTTTGTACTAGAATAACACCTTAAGACACAAATCAACCAAAACCCTAATGTCACCTAGATACTCCAGTGTCACCTCAAGTATCCGTGGGTATGATTATACGATATGCATCACACAATCTCAGATTCATCTATTCAACCAACACAAAGTACTTCAAAGAGTGCCCCAAAGTTTCCAACGGACAGTCAAGACGAAAACGTGTGCCAACCCCTATGCATAAGTTCACGAGCGGAACCCTCAAGTTGATCACCAAAACATACATCAAGTAGATCACGTGAATATCCCATTGTCACCACAGATAAGCACATGCAAGACATACATCAAGTGTTCTCAAATCCTTAAAGACTCAATCCGATAAGATAACTTCAAAGGGAAAACTCAATCCATTACAAGAGAGTAGAGGGGGAGAAACATCATAAGATCCAACTATAATAGCAAAGCTCGCGAAACATCAAGATCGTACCACCTCAAGAACACGAGAGAGAGAGATCAAACACATAGCTACTGGTATATACCCTCTGCCCCGAGGGTGAACTACTCCCTCCTCGTCATGGAGAGCGCCGGGATGATGAAGATGGCCACGGGTGATGGATTCCCCCTCCGGCAGGGTGCCGGAACGGGTCTAGATTGGTTTTCGGTGTCTACAGAGGCTTGCGGCGGCGGAACTCCCGATCTATTGTGTTCCCCGATGTTTTTAGGGTATATGGATATATATAGGCGAAAGAAGTCGGTCAGGGGGCTACGAGGGGCCCACGAGGGTGGGGGCGCGCCTCCCTGCCACGTGGCTTCCTCGAAGCTTCCCTGACATCTATTCCAAGTCTCCTGGATTGCTTCCGTTCCAAAAATAACTCTCCCGAAGGTTTCATTCCATTTGGACTCTGTTTGATATTCCTTTTTTTCGAAACACTGAAATAGGCAAGAAAACAACAATTTGGGCTGGGCCTCCGGTTAATAGGTTAGTCCCAAAAATAATATAAAAGTGTTTAATAAAGCCCATAAACATCCAAAATAGATAATATAATAGCATGAATACTTCATAAATTATAGATACGTTGGAGACATATCAGCATCCCGAAGCTTAATTCCTGCTCGTCCTCGAGTAGGTAAATGATGAAAGAAATAATTTATGAAGTGTGAATGCTAGAAGGTACACAAGTTTGATCAATGATAATTTCAATCACCTTTTCTAGCATCATTATATGTCATAACAGTAGCTCAACTCATAAAAATTTTCATGATCAAGTAACAAGCTATTCACATGTTAAAGCATAGACCATAAACTTTCTTGAAAAATAACAAACTATGTTCTCAGTCATCAAACAATTGCAATTCATCTTATTTTCAGGAAGGGTCTATGTAAGAGCTTTGATTTAGCAAATCCCACATACTCAACTATCATATAGTCTTGCATGATTGCTACCACTCAAAGCATATTTTTAGAACAAATAACATCCATCGAACACAGAGAAAGATAGGGGCTTAATGTTTCGCCTCCCAACTTATTTATCATATAGATAATTGTCAACAATAATAATTCATGATCAAATATATTTGAATGGCCATATATGCTTAGATCTTTCTCCACCACATGATGCTTTCCAACTAAAAAGTAGGTTGGAATGAGAAGGAATACTACTGACTCTTGCATAAAAGTAAAAGATAGGCCCTTCGCAGAGGAAGCAGGGATTTGCAGAGGTGCCAGAGCTCAAAGCTAAAACAGAGATGAAAATAATTTTGAGAGGTATGCTTTCATTGTCAACATAACGACCAAGAGTTCCCAATATCTTCCATACTAGCTACATTATAGGCGGTTCCCAAACAGAAAGGTAAAGATTTTACTCCCCCTCCACCAACAATCACACTCCACGGCTTGTACGAAACAACGGGTGCCGTCCAACTATCAACAATCCTGGGGGAGTTTTGTTTAAATTATTTGCGATTTTGTTTTTGATCTTTTGATCATGGGACTGGGCATCCTAGTTACCAGCCATTTTCTCGTGAATGATGAGCGGATTCCACTCATCGTGAGAATAACCCACCTAGCATGGAAGATACTGACAGCCCCTAGTTGCTACATGAGCGATTCGGGCATACAAAACAGATTATTATTTGAAGGTTTAGAGTTTGGCACATGCAAATTTACTTGGAACGGCAAGTAAATACCACATATAGGTAGATATGGTGGACACTCATGGAATAAACTTGGTTCAAGGATTTTGGATGCACAAGCAGTATTCCCGCTTAGTACAGATATTTTGGCTAGCAGAGGATTCTAAATAGCAAGCACCACATGTTAGAGGTGTTGGGGATCGTAGCAGAATTTTAAAATTTCCTACGCATCACCAAGATCCATCTATGGAGTATACTAGCAACGAGGGGAAAGGAGTGCATCTACATACCCTTGTAGATCGCGAGCGGAAGCGTTCTAATGAACGGGGTTGATGGAGTCGTACTCGCCGTGATCCAAATCACCGATGACCGAGTGCCGAACGGACGGCACCTCCGCGTTCAACACACGTACAGAGCAGTGACGTCTCCTCCTTCTTGATCCAGCAAGGGGGAAGGATAGGTTGATGGAGATCCAGCAGCACGACGGCGTGGTGGTGGAAGTAGCGGGATCCCGGCAGGGCTTCGCCAAGCGCAAGCGGGAGGGAGAGGTGTTGCAGGGGGAGAGGGAGGCGCCAGGGGCTGTGGTGCTGCTGCCCTCCCTCCCCCCCACTATATATAGGGACCCCTGGGGGGGCGCCGGCCCTGGGAGATCAGATCTCCAGGGGGGGCAAGGGGGAAGGGGGGGTGGCTTCCCCCCCAAGCCAAGTGGGGTGCCCCCCACCCCCAGGGTTTCTAACCCTAGGCGCAGGGGGACGCCCAAGGGAGGGCGCCCCAGCCCACTAAGGGCTGGTTCCCTTCCCACTTCAGCCCATGGGGCCCTCTGGGATAGGTGGCCCCACCCGGTGGACCCCCGGGACCCTTCCGGTGGTCCCGGTACAATACCGATAACCCCTGAAACTTTCCCGGTGGCCGAAACTGGACTTCCTATATATAATTCTTCACCTCCGGACCATTCCGGAACTCCTCGTGATGTCCGGGATCTCATCCGGGACTCCAAACAACTTTTGGGTTTCCGCATACTAATATCTCTACAACCCTAGCGTCACCGAACCTTAAGTGTGTAGACCCTACGGGTTCGGGAGACATGCAGACATGACCGAGACGCCTCTCCGGTCAATAACCAACAGCGGGATCTGGATACCCATGTTGGCTCCCACATGTTCCACGATGATCTCATCGGATGAACCACGATGTCGAGGATTCAATCAACCCCGTATACAATTCCCTTTGTCAATCGGTACGTTACTTGCCCAAGTTTCGATCGTCGGTATCCCAATACCTTGTTCAATCTCGTTACCGGCAAGTCACTTTAGTCGTACCACAATGCATGATCCCATGGCTAACTCCTTAGTCACATTGAGCTCATTATGATGATGCATTACCGAGTGGGCCCAGAGATACCTCTCCGTCATACGGAGTGACAAATCCCAGTCTCGATCCATGCCAACCCAACAGACACTTTCGGAGATACCCGTAGTGCACCTTTATAGTCACCCAGTTACGTTGTGACGTTTGGCATGCCCAAAGCACTCCTACGGTATCCGGGAGTTGCACAATCTCATGGTCTAAGGAAATGATACTTGACATTGGAAAAGCTCTAGCAAACGAACTACACGATCTTTTATGCTATGCTTAGGATTGGGTCTTGTCCATCACATCATTCTCCTAATGATGTGATCCCGTTATCAATGACATCCAATGTCCATAGTCAGGAAACCATGACTATCTGTTGATCAACGAGCTAGTCAACTAGAGGCTTACTAGGGACACGTTGTGGTCTATGTATTCACACATGTATTACGATTTCCGGATAACACAATTATAGCATGAACAATAGACAATTATCATGAACAAAGAAATATAATAATAACCATTTATTATTGCCTCTAGGGCATATTTCCAACAGTCTCCCACTTGCACTAGAGTCAATAATCTAGTTACATTGTGATGAATCGAACACCCATAGCGTTCTGGTGTTGATCATGTTTTGCTCTAGGGAGAGGTTTAGTCAACGGATCTGCTACATTCAGGTCCGTATGTACTTTACAAATATCTATGTCTCCATTCTGAACACTTTCACGAATGGAGTTGAAGCGACGCTTGATATGCCTGGTCTTCCTGTGAAACCTGGGCTCCTTGGCAAGGGCAATAGCTCCAGTGTTGTCACAGAAGAGAGTCATCGGGCCCGACGCATTGGGAATCACCCCTAGGTCGGTAATGAACTCCTTCATCCAGATTGCTTCTTGCGCTGCCTCTGAGGCTGCCATGTACTCCGCTTCACATGTAGATCCCGCCACGACGCTTTGCTTGCAACTGCACCAGCTTACTGCTCCTCCATTCAAAATATACACGTATCCGGTTTGTGACTTCGAGTCATCCAGATCTGTGTCGAAGCTAGCGTCGACGTAACCCTTTACGACGAGCTCTTCGTCACCTCCATAAACGAGAAACATATCCTTAGTCCTCTTCAGGTACTTCAGGATATTCTTGACCGCTGTCCAGTGTTCCATGCCGGGATTACTTTGGTACCTTCCTACCAAACTTACGGCAAGGTTTACATCAGGTCTGGTACACAGCATGGCATACATAATAGACCCTATGGCCGAGGCATAGGGGATGACACTCATCTTTTCTCTATCTTCTGCCGTGGTCGGGCATTGAGCCGTGCTCAATTGCACACCTTGCAATACAGGCAAGAACCCCTTCTTGGACTGATCCATATTGAACTTCTTCAATATCTTGTCAAGGTACGTACTCTGTGAAAGACCAATGAGGCGTCTTGATCTATCTCTATAGATCTTGATGCCTAATATATAAGCAGCTTCTCCAAGGTCCTTCATTGAAAAACACTTATTCAAATAGGCCTTTATACTTTCCAAGAATTCTATATCATTTCCCATCAATAGTATGTCATCCACATATAATAAGAGAAATGCTACAGAGCTCCCACTCACTTTCTTGTAAACACAGGCTTCTCCATAAGTCTGTGTAAACCCAAACGCTTTGATCATCTCATCAAAACGAATGTTCCAACTCCGAGATGCTTGCACCAGTCCATAGATGGAGCGCTGGAGCTTGCATACCTTGTTAGCATTCTTAGGATCGACAAAACCTTCCGGCTGCATCATATACAATTCTTCCTTAAGAAAGCCGTTAAGGAATGCCGTTTTGACGTCCATTTGCCATATCTCATAATCATAGAATGCGGCAATTGCTAACATGATTCGGACGGACTTCAGCTTCGCTACGGGTGAGAAAGTCTCATCGTAGTCAACCCCTTGAACTTGTCGATAACCCTTAGCGACAAGTCGAGCCTTATAGATGGTCACATTACCATCCGCGTCTGTCTTCTTCTTAAAGATCCATTTATTTTCTATGGCTCGCCGATCATCGGGCAAGTCAGTCAAAGTCCATACTTCATTTTCATACATGGATCCTATCTCGGATTTCATGGCTTCTAGCCATTTGTCGGAATCCGGGCCCGCCATCGCTTCTTCATAGTTCGAAGGTTCACCGTTGTCTAACAACATGATTTCCAGGACAGGGTTGCCGTACCACTCTGGTGCGGAACGTGTCCTTGTGGACCTACGAAGTTCAGCAGTAACTTGATCCGAAGCTTCATGATCATCATCATTAACTTCCTCCCCAGTCGGTGTAGGCACCACAGGAACATCTTCCCGCGCTGCGCTACTTTCCGGTTCGGAAGGGGTGACTATCACCTCATCAAGTTCCACTTTCCTCCCACTCAATTCTTTCGAGAGAAACTCTTTCTCCAGAAAGGACCCGTTCTTGGCAACAAAGATCTTGCCTTCGGATCTGAGGTAGAAGGT
Organism: Triticum aestivum; assembly: GCF_018294505.1. Classification (NCBI taxonomy): domain Eukaryota; kingdom Viridiplantae; phylum Streptophyta; class Magnoliopsida; order Poales; family Poaceae; genus Triticum; species Triticum aestivum. The sequence continues at coordinate 260,328,372 of NC_057808.1, forward strand.
ATACCCAATGGTTTCCTTAGGGTATCCTATGAAGACGCATTTTTCCGACTTGGGTTCGAGCTTTTCAGGTTGAAGTTTCTTGACATAAGCATCGCATCCCCAAACTTTTAGAAACGACAGCTTAGGTTTCTTCCCAAACCATAATTCATACGGTGTCGTCTCAACGGATTTCGACGGAGCCCTATTTAAAGTGAATGCGGCAGTCTCTAAAGCATAGCCCCAAAATGAGAGCGGTAGATCGGTAAGAGACATCATAGATCGCACCATATCCAATAGAGTGCGATTACGACGTTCGGACACACCATTTCGCTGAGGTGTTCCAGGCGGCGTGAGTTGTGAAACGATTCCACATTTCCTTAAGTGCGTACCAAATTCGTGACTTAAATATTCTCCACCACGATCTGATCGTAAGAACTTTATTTTCCTGTCACGTTGATTCTCAACCTCACTCTGAAATTCCTTGAACTTTTCAAAGGTTTCAGACTTGTGTTTCATTAGGTAGACATACCCATATCTACTTAAGTCATCAGTGAGAGTGAGAACATAACGATATCCTCCGCGAGCCTCAACACTCATTGGACCGCACACATCGGTATGTATGATTTCCAATAAGTTGGTTGCTCGCTCCATTGTTCCGGAGAACGGAGTCTTGGTCATCTTACCCATGAGGCATGGTTCGCACGTGTCAAATGATTCGTAATCAAGAGACTCCAAAAGTCCATCTGCATGGAGCTTCTTCATGCGCTTGACACCAATGTGACCAAGGCGGCAGTGCCACAAGTATGTGGGACTATCGTTATCAACTTTACATCTTTTGGTATTCACACTATGAATATGTGTAACATCACGTTCGAGATTCATCAAGAATAAACCATTGACCAGCGGGGCATGACCATAAAACATATCTCTCATATAAATAGAACAACCATTATTCTCGGATTTAAATGAGTAGCCATCTCGAATTAAACGAGATCCAGATACAATGTTCATGCTCAAAGCTGGCACTAAATAACAATTATTGAGGTTTAAAACTAATCCCGTAGGTAAATGCAGAGGCAGCGTGCCGACGGCGATCACATCGACCTTGGAACCATTCCCGACGCGCATCGTCACCTCGTCCTTTGCCAGTCTCCGCTTATTCCGCAGTTCCTGTTTTGAGTTACAAATATGAGCAACCGCACCGGTATCAAATACCCAGGAGCTACTACGAGTACTGGTAAGGTACACATCAATTACATGTATATCACATATACCTTTGGTGTTGCCGGCCTTCTTGTCCGCTAAGTATTTGGGGCAGTTCCGCTTCCAGTGACCACTTCCCTTGCAATAAAAGCACTCAGTCTCAGGCTTGGGTCCATTCTTTGACTTCTTCCCGGCAACTGGCTTACCGGGCGCGGCAACTCCCTTGCCGTCCTTCTTGAAGTTCTTCTTACCCTTGCCTTTCTTGAACTTAGTGGTTTTATTCACCATCAACACTTGATGTTCCTTTCTGATCTCCACCTCCGCTGATTTCAGCATTGAATATACCTCAGGAATGGTCTTTTCCATCCCCTGCATATTGAAGTTCATCACAAAGCTCTTGTAGCTCGGTGGAAGCGACTGAAGGATTCTGTCAATGACCGCGTCATCCGGGAGATTAACTCCCAGCTGAGACAAGCGGTTGTGTAACCCAGACATTCTGAGTATGTGCTCACTAACAGAACTATTTTCCTCCATTTTACAGCTGAAGAACTTGTCGGAGACTTCATATCTCTCGACCCGGGCATGAGCTTGGAAAACCATTTTCAGCTCTTCGAACATCTCATATGCTCCATGTTTCTCAAAACGCTTTTGGAGACCCGGTTCTAAGCTGTAAAGCATGCCGCACTGAACGAGGGAGTAATCATCAGCACGTGATTGCCAAGCGTTCATAACGTCTTGGTTCTCTGGGATTGGTGCTTCACCTAGCGGTGCTTCTAGGACATAATCTTTCTTGGCAGCTATGAGGATGATCCTCAGGTTCCGGACCCAGTCCGTATAGTTGCTGCCATCATCTTTCAGCTTGGTTTTCTCTAGGAACGCGTTGAAGTTGAGGACAACGTGGGCCATTTGATCTACAAGACATATTGTAAAGATTTTAGACTAAGTTCATGATAATTAAGTTCATCTAATCAAATTATTCAATGAACTCCCACTCAGATAGACATCCCTCTAGTCATCTAAGTGAAACATGATCCGAGTTAACTAGGCCGTGTCCGATCATCACGTGAGACGGACTAGTCAAGATCGGTGAACATCTCCATGTTGATCGTATCTTCTATACGACTCATGCTCGACCTTTCGGTCCTCCGTGTTCCGAGGCCATGTCTGTACATGCTAGGCTCGTCAAGTCAACCTAAGTGTATTGCGTGTGTTCCGAGGCCATGTCTGTACATGCTAGGCTCGTCAACACCCGTTGTATGCGAACGTTAGAATCTATCACACCCGATCATCACGTGGTGCTTCGAAACAACGAACCTTCGCAACGGTGCACAGTTAGGGGGAACACTTTCTTGAAATTATTATAAGGGATCATCTTACTTACTACCGTCGTTCTAAGCAAATAAGATGCAAAACATGATAAACATCACATGCAATCAAATAGTGACATGATATGGCCAATATCATTTTGCTCCTTTGATCTCCATCTTCGGGGCACCATGATCATCTTCGTCACCGGCATGACACCATGATCTCCATCATTGTGTCTTCATGAAGTTGTCACGCCAACGATTACTTCTACTTCTATGGCTAACGCGTTTAGCAATAAAGTAAAGTAATTTACATGGCGTTATTCAATGACACGCAGGTCATACAAAAAATAAAGACAACTCCTATGGCTCCTGCCGGTTGTCATACTCATCGACATGCAAGTCGTGATTCCTATTACAAGAATATGATCAATCTCATACATCACATATATCATTCATCACATCTTCTGGCCATATCACATCACATAGCACATGCTGCAAAAACAAGTTAGACGTCCTCTAATTGTTGTTGCAAGTTTTTACGTGGCTTGTATAGGTTTCTAGCAAGAACGTTTCTTACCTACGTAAAACCACAACGTGATATGCCAATTTCTATTTACCCTTCATAAGGACCCTTTTCATCGAATCCGTTCCGACTAAAGTGGGAGAGACAGACACCCGCTAGCCACCTTATGCAACTAGTGCATGTCAGTCGGTGGAACCTGTCTCACGTAAGCGTACGTGTAAGGTCGGTCCGGGCCGCTTCATCCCACAATACCGCCGAAACAAGATAAGACTAGTAGCGGCAAGAAGAATTGGCAACATCTACGCCCACAACTGCTTTGTGTTCTACTCGTGCATAGTAACTACGCATAGGCCTGGCTCATGATGCCACTGTTGGGGATCGTAGCAGAATTTTAAAATTTCCTACGCATCACCAAGATCCATCTATGGAGTATACTAGCAACGAGGGGAAAGGAGTGCATCTACATACCCTTGTAGATCGCGAGCGGAAGCGTTCTAATGAACGGGGTTGATGGAGTCGTACTCGCCGTGATCCAAATCACCGATGACCGAGTGCCGAACGGACGGCACCTCCGCATTCAACACACGTACGGAGCAGCGACGTCTCCTCCTTCTTGATCCAGCAAGGGGGAAGGAGAGGTTGATGGAGATCCAGCAGCACGACGGCGTGGTGGTGGAAGTAGCGGGATCCCGGCAGGGCTTCGCCAAGCGCAAGCGGGAGGGAGAGGTGTTGCAGGGGGAGAGGGAGGCGCCAGGGGCTGTGGTGCTGCTGCCCTCCCTCCCCCCACTATATATAGGGACCCCTGGGGGGGCGCCGGCCCTGGGAGATCAGATCTCCAAGGGGGGCGGCGGCCAAGGGGGAAGGGGGGTGGCTTCCCCCCCAAGCCAAGTGGGGCGCCCCCCACCCCCAGGGTTTCCAACCCTAGGCGCAGGGGGAGGCCCAAGGGGGGGCGCCCCAGCCCACTAAGGGCTGGTTCCCTTCCCACTTCAGCCCATGGGGCCCTCCGGGATAGGTGGCCCCACCCGGTGGACCCCCGGGACCCTTCCGGTGGTCCCGGTACAATACCGATAACCCCCGAAACTTTCCCGGTGGCCGAAACTGGACTTCCTATATATAATTCTTCACCTCCGGACCATTCCGGAACTCCTCGTGACGTCCGGGATCTCATCCGGGACTCCGAACAACTTTCGGGTTTCCGCATACTAATATCTCTACAACCCTAGCGTCACCGAACCTTAAGTGTGTAGACCCTACGGGTTCGGGAGACATGCAGACATGACCGAGACGCCTCTCCGGTCAATAACCAACAGCGGGATCTGGATACCCATGTTGGCTCCCACATGTTCCACGATGATCTCATCGGATGAACCACGATGTCGAGGATTCAATCAATCCCGTATACAATTCCCTTTGTCAATCGGTACGTTACTTGCCCGAGATTCGATCGTCGGTATCCCAATACCTTGTTCAATCTCGTTACCGGCAAGTCACTTTACTCGTACCGTAATGCATGATCCCGTGGCTAACTCCTTAGTCACATTGAGCTCATTATGATGATGCATTACCGAGTGGGCCCAGAGATACCTCTCCGTCATACGGAGTGACAAATCCCAGTCTCGATCCGTGCCAACCCAACAGACACTTTCGGAGATACCCGTAGTGCACCTTTATAGTCACCCAGTTACGTTTTGACGTTTGGCACGCCCAAAGCACTCCTACGGTATCCGGGAGTTGCACGATCTCATGGTCTAAGGAAATGATACTTGACATTGGAAAAGCTCTAGCAAACGAACTACACGATCTTTTATGCTATGCTTAGGATTGGGTCTTGTCCATCACATCATTCTCCTAATGATGTGATCCCGTTATCAATGACATCCAATGTCCATAGTCAGGAAACCATGACTATCTGTTGATCAACGAGCTAGTCAACTAGAGGCTTACTAGGGACACGTCGTGGTCTATGTATTCACACATGTATTACGATTTCCGGATAACACAATTATAGCATGAACAATAGACAATTATCATGAACAAAGAAATATAATAATAACCATTTATTATTGCCTCTAGGGCATATTTCCAACAAGAGGATCCATAACAATATAACTTCTATACAAATATACCCAAGCATGACTCATTATGTTGTCTTCCTTGTCCAACTTAAACTAATTTGCTCAGGTTTGAAAATAATTAATGGGGCTCACAATCATAGAAGATGTCCAAGATAGTATATTTATATGTGTAATCTCTTTTCCTTCAATATTCTTTCATAAATTGTTCAAGTGACCAATACAATGTTTGCTAACCTTCAAAAAATTTACCACCTCTACTTCTTATATGTGAAGGCATTACTCCCCATGGGAAAGGCATATGAAACATATATAATTTCAGATTTATGAAATTCAAATCATTCAACCATTTACTCATAGGATATAAGTGAAGCACACGAGTAAATGACAAACTACTCCAAAAAGATATAAGGGAAGATCAATGAGTAGTTAAATAATTATGTAGCTATGTGAAGACTCTCTCATTTAAGAATTTCAGATCTTGGTATTTTATTCAAACAACAAACAAAACAAAATAAAATGACATTTCAAGGATAGCACTCATCATGTGAAGAAGCAAAAACTTAGGCTCAACCGATACTAACCGATAATTGTTGAAGAAGAAAGGTGGGATGCCTACCGGGCCATCCCCAAGCTTAGATGCTTGAGACTTCTTGAAATATTATCTTGGGGTGCCTTAGGCATCCCCAAGCTTGAGCTTTTGTGTCTCCTTAATTCCTCTCATATCACGGTTTCCTAAATCTCGAAAGCTTCATCCACACCAAACTCAACAAGAACTCGTGAGATAAGTTAGTATAAACCAATGCAAAAACCTTATCATTTTATACTGTAAAAAATCACTAAAATTATTATTCAACATTGCATACTAAATGCCTCTGCATATTTAATACTCCTATCCTCAAATAGAATCATTAAACAAGCAAACATATGCAAACAATGCAAACATAACAGCAATCTGCCAAAACAGTACAGTCTGTAAAGAATGCAAGATTCATCATACTTCCCTAACTCCAAACATTATGAAATTCTACCACACTGTAGAAAATTTATCAGAGCTTATTATCGAAAAAGTTTCAACATTTTATCATATTCTTGCTTTTCTAGGGAATTTTTGCAACAGCGATAAACTTTCTGTTTTGAAACAGCAACATGTATACTTGCAAAATAAGAATGGTAAAGGATATCCTTGACATTTTTATTGAAAATAGAGATGCAAAACATTATTCTAAATAACAGCAAGCAAATACTAACAAAATAAAATGACGCTCCAAGCAAAACACATATCATGTGGTGAATAAAAATATAGTTCCAAGTAAAGTTACTGATGAACGAAGACGAAAGAGGGGATGCCATCCGGGGCATCCCCAAGATTAGGCTCTTGGTTGTCCTTGAATATTTCCTTCGGGTGCCTTGGGCATCCCCAAGCTTAGGCTCTTGCCACTCCTTATTCCATAGTCCATCGAATCTTTACCCAAAACTTGAAAACTTCACAACACAAAACTTAACAGAAAACTCGTAAGCTCCGTTAGTATAAGAAAATAAATCACCACTTAGGTACTGTTGTGAACTCATTCTAAATTCATATTGGTGTAATATCTACTGTATTCCAACTTATCTATGGTTCATACCCTCCGACACTACTCATAGATTCATCAAAATAAGCAAACAACACATAGAAAACAGAATCTGTCAAAAACAGAATATTCTGTAGTAATCTGTATCAAACGTATACTTCTGGAACTCCAAAAATTCTGAAATAAATTGTTGGACCTGAGGAATTTGTCTATTAATCTTCTGCAAAAAGAATCAACTTAAAAGCACTCTTCTGTAAAAAATGAAAGCTAAGCTCGTGAGCGCAAAGTTTCTGTTTTTTACAGCAAGATCACATTAACTTCCACCCAAGTCTTCCCAAAGGTTCTACTTGGCACTTTATTGAAACTAAAGCTATAAAACATGATTAATACAGTAGCTTAATCATGTGAACACACAAAAACAGTAGGGGTAAATATTGGGTTGTCTCCCAACAAGCGCTTTTCTTTAATGCCTTTTTAGCTAGGCATGCTGATTTCAATGATGCTCACATAAAAGATAAGAATTGAAACATAAAAAGAGCATCATGAAGAATATGACTAGCATATTTAAGTATAACCCACTTCCTATGCATAGGGATTTTGTGAGCAAACAACTTATGAGAACAATAATCAACTAGCATAGGAAGGCAAAACAAGCATAACTTTAAAACTTTAAGCACATAGAGAGGAAACTTGATATTATTGCAATTCCTACAAGCATGTGTTCCTCTCTCATAATAATTTTCATTAGCATCATGAATGAATTCAACCATATAACCAGCACATAAAGCATTCTTTTCATGACCTACTTGCACGGAAATTTTACTACTCTCCACATAAGCAAATTTATTCTCTTCAATAGTAGTGGGAGCAAACTCAACAAAATAACTATCATGTGAAGCATAATCCAATTGAAAATTAAAATCATGATGACAAGTTTCATGGTTATCTTTATTCTTTATAGCACACGTGTCATCACAATAATCATCATAGATAGGAGGCATGCTTTCATCATAATAAATTTGCACATCAAAACTTGGGGGGACTAAAAATATCATCTTCATCAAACATAGCATCCCCAAGCTTGTGGCTTTGCATAACATTAGCATCATGGGTATTCAAAGAATTCATACTAACAAAATTGCAATCATGCTCATCATTCAAAGATTTAGTGCCAAACATTCTAATGCATTCTTCTTCTAGCAATTGAGCACAATTATCGGAATCCTTATTTTCACGAAAGACATTAAAAAGATGAAGCATATGAGGTACCCTTAATTCCATTCTTTTGTAGTTTTCTTTTATAAACTAAACTAGTGATAAAACAAGAAACTAAAAGATTCGATTGCAAGATCTAAAGATATACCTTCAAGCACTCACCTCCCCGGCAACGGCGCCAGAAAAGAGCTTGATGTCTACTACGCAACCTTCTTCTTGTAGGCGTTGTTGGGCCTCCAAGTGCAGAGGTTTGTAGGACAGTAGCAAATTTCCCTCAAGTGGATGACCTAAGGTTTATCAATCCGTGGGAGGTGTAGGATGAAGATGGTCTCTCTCAAACAACCCTGCAACCAAATAACAAAGAGTCTCTTGTGTCCCCAACACACCCAATACAATGGTAAATTGTATAGGTGCACTAGTTCGGCGAAGAGATGGTGATACAAGTGCAATATGGATGGTAGATATAGGTTTTTGTAATCTGAAAATATAAAAACAGCAAGGTAACTAATGATAAAAGTGAGTGTAAACGGTATTACAATGCTAGGAAACAAGGCCTAGGGTTCATACTTTCACCAGTGCAAGTTCTCTCAACAATAATAACATAATTGGATCATATAACTATTCCTCAACATGCAATAAAGAGTCACTCCAAAGTCACTAATAGCGGAGAACAAACGAAGAGATTATGGTAGGGTACGAAACCACCTCAAGGTTACTCTTTCGGATCGATCTATTCAAGAGTCCGTAGTAAAATAACACGAAACTATTCTTTCCGTTCGATCTATCATAGAGTTCGTACTAGAATAAAACCTTAAGACACAAATCAACCGAAACCCTAATGTCACCTAGATACTCCAATGTCACCTCAAGTATCCGTGGGTATGATTATACGATATGCATCACACAATCTCAGATTCATCTATTCAACCAACACAAAGTACTTCAAAGAGTGCACCAAAGTTTCTAACGGAGAGTCAAGACGAAAACGTGTGCCAACCCCTATGCATAAGTTCACGAGCGGAACCCGCAAGTTGATCACCAAAACATACATCAAGTAGATCATGTGAATATCCCATTGTCACCACAGATAAGCACATGCAAGACATACATCAAGTGTTCTCAAATCCTTAAAGGCTCAATCCGATAAGATAACTTCAAAGGGAAAACTCAATCCATTACAAGAGAGTAGAGGGGGAGAAACATCATAAGATCCAACTATAATAGCAAAGTCGTACCACCTCAAGAACACAAGAGAGAGAGAGATCAAACACATAGCTACCGGTACATACCCTCTGCCCCGAGGGTGAACTACTCCCTCCTCGTCATGGAGAGCGTCGGGATGATGAAGATGGCCACCGGTGATGGATTCCCCCTCCGGCAGGGTGCCGGAACGGGTCTAGATTGGTTTTCGGTGGCTGCAGAGGCTTGCGGCGGCGGAACTCTCGATCTATTGTGTTCCCCGATGTTTTTAGGGTATATGGATATATATAGGCGAAAGAAGTCGGTCAGGAGGGCTACGAGGGGCCCACGAGGGTGGGGGGGCGCGCCTCCGTGCCTCGTGGCTTCCTCGAAGCTTCCCTGACGTCTACTCCAAGTCTCCTGGATTGCTTCCGTTCCAAAAATAACTCTCCCGAAGGTTTCATTCCGTTTGGACTCCGTTTGATATTCCTTTTCTTCGAAACACTGAAATAGGCAAGAAAACAACAATTTGGGCCGGGCCTCCGGTTAATAGGTTAGTCCCAAAAATAATATAAAAGTGTTTCATAAAGCCCATAAACATCCAAAACAGATAATATAATAGCATGAATACTTCATAAACTATAGATACATTGGAGACGTATCAGACACCTGCGGGGCCACGGCCAGGCCCACGTGTGCCAAGACTCCACCGACGTTCCCATACAGCTGCCAGCCCAACCAGCTGGGAAGGCACCTGCATGGCGACGCGCGGCCTCTAGGCCAACTCAGCAAGCACCTGCGTGGTGGCATGCAGATATTCGTGAAGACTCCGCCACCACGCCAGCCCAACAGCCAGCCAACGTGGCGCTACAACGCCTCATCAGCTCGGATGCGCGTCGGAGCCAGGCGAGGCGGCGGCAGCTGGGACGAGCTTCCCCGCCGTCCCCGATAAAGCAAGAAGGGCACATCGGCAGCGCATTAAATGCGTTTGTCCGACGGTGCCAGAGGATAGACTTAACCACTGCATACCTTTCCACCTCCTGTGTGCCAATGTGGCAACCCCTTTTGACTATAAAAGGAGGCCCGAGGCGTACTGGAGAAGGATTCGGCTCTTTTGGACTACGCACGCACCACATCTAGTTCAAGGGCTCAAGAACACTCAAATATACACCAAAGCTGGACTAGGGTATTACGCATCCTTGCAGCCCGAACCTGGGTAAACGACCTTTGTGCTGACTACCAGACCCGCTCTTTGCACAACCCCGCGCCCGCCAACCGTAGAAGGGATCCCAGTGATCCCATAGGTGTCGTTTCCCCCGACATCTTTGGCGCGCCAGGTAGGGGGCGCAGTTGTGGAAATCTGGTGTGGTCAGAGCAGCGGCTTCATCGTGGTCGTCACTCCAAGGAAGAAGACGACCAAACGAGCGGCGCCATCGGCGGACGCTGTGAACGCTCACACAGCGGCAAAAAAGGCTAAGTCATTCGAAATTTTGGCCAATTTCATTTATATAAGTCCGTCCTCCCCGAAAAATCTCGTTCCTTGTACGGAAAACCTGCACGCAATGGGACCCTTCCGCTATCGGCAATGCCCTTGTCTCTGTCTCGAGTCCGCTCGACAGTTCATGCGGCCGCGCTGAGAACGGCAAGGTGGCCTACCCGCCACTAGCAGCGCTCTTGTCCTGTTTCGAGTCCGCTCGACAGTTCAAGCGACCGCGCTAGCAGCGGCAAGATGGCTTGCCCGGCAGAAAGCGCCCTTCCGGCAGGGTGCTGAGGATCCGTCCTAAAAGCACCACGGCATGGGCTTACGCGCCGACAGCCTTATCCCAACAAGCGTAGGGTGCGAACATACAAAGAGAGATCTAAAGGGAAGATAGCATGCGTGATACTAAAATATTGCAGAGTTATATTACATCAAATAATCGCTGCGGTTCTAACTTAAGATAAAATCGTCTTGGTGTTGAGCTCGGAGCAACGATGAGAAATGGGGTGCCTAGTCCCGGCGCTGGGCTTCTATCCTCTGAACTCCGTCGACGCGGCTGATGACGGGCTCGATACGCTCCTCGAGCGCCGCAAGGTCCACACCCTCCGGCAAGCTCTCCAGCGCGGCGTCGAAGTCGAGGTTGGGGTTCCAGTGCGCCACCTTGGTGAGGACCTTGGTCATGGCACCCCGGCAAAGCCTCCGGGCCTCATTGGCCAGAGAGGTCGCCCTGTTGGAGCGGAACTGCTCCAGGGCTCCAAGAACACCCTCGAAGAACAGGGTCAGCTTGGCGTTGGGACTCACGTTTGGCTCCGGGGCGTACCTCACGTTTGGCATCCCCATGGCAGCCACCTTCGTGGTGATCCTACCGGCGACGTCCTCGAGGCGGCTGATCCAGAGGTTTTCGCCCTTCACGTAATCCGCATGGTTGGCGGCGTCATTCTTCCGCAGCTGCCTTTCCTTCTCTAGATCCTTGGTCAAGGTCTCCTCCCGGGCCCTGATCTCCGAAAGCGTCCCCTCAAGACCCTCCAGCTTCTGCTTCAGGTCTTTGATGGAGTCGTTGGCCTTGGAGAGCTCCTCAGCGTTGCTAAGGAAGGTGGCCGGTGCCTCTACCAGAGCACCGTTGAGCGTGTCCTTCTCCTTCGCCAGCTTCAGGGCATGTTCCTTTAGCCCATCCCGCTCCACCTCCAGCTCCTTCACCTTGCCGGCGTGGACCAAGGTCTGGGCATCGAACGCCTCCTTGTGCTTCTGCTCTAGTTCCTGGGTCCGCTGCGCGACGAGCTTTTCAACCTCCTCATCCTTGCCGCGGAGTGTGGCGGCAAGCGCCCCCTCACGAGCGGCAAGATCCTCCTCCTGGGAGTTCAGTTCGGCTTGGTGCTGGTGCCGAGCGGCCTCGTCCTTGGCGGCCTGTTCCCTCGCCATCTCCTGGGACTTCTCGACATCGGCCTGCTTCATGACAAGCTCCAGCTTGCGCTCGGCCAGCAGATCCTGCGCGACCTTCAGCTCCTCGTGGGCCTGGCGGAACCAGGGCTGGGTCTCGGCAACGCGTCCCGCGAGATCCGCCTCCACCTTGTCCACCGCCGCCATCCTAGACTTTGCCTTGTCCAGGCGGGCACGGTGAAGCGCCTAGAGCTTCTGGAAGTTGGCGCTCATGGCCCGAAGGAGCTCCTCCTCTTCGGAACCGCCGCCACCGGCACTTGGTTCGTCAACAACCTCCAGCCCGGCGGCGGCGAGCACTCCATCGTCGAAAACCTCTCCCTCGGTGGGCGCCCTGGTGCTCGCCGTCCTTGGGAGGTGGACGAACAGATCATCGCTCACCTTTAGGTACTTCCCCGAGACGCAAGCAGCAGAGGAGGAAGGCTGGTCATCAACCATCCCCTCCTCGACAGTGGCATTGCCGGCCCCTCCGGCAGGTCCCTTGCCGGCCTCCTCGTCGGGCCCCTTGGCGGCATCCTCAGCAGCGGTCTTGGCGGCCTCCTCGGCGGCGATCTTCTCAGCCTCGGCCTCAGCGTCCCTGGCGACTTCCTCGATGACGGTGTCGATGTCCTCCTGATCCTCCGAGGAAGGGCCTGGGCACCAAGAAAGGGGATGAGGCGGAGCCAAGGTTAAGTCCCAAGAAGGAGAAGGAAGAACAGGGACGGGAAGTGAGCAAACTTACCTGCACCGAGATGGGAAGAAATGGCGCCTTCCCCGCCAATGTTCATTGCCGGGATGGAACCACCGGCACACAAGTTCGTCTCCTCCTCCTCCATGGGCGTGGGCTCGGTGGTGGATGCCCTTGCCGGGGACGCCCCTCGGGGCAGCGTGGTCGAGAGGGGCGGCATGTTGGGGGTAGCCCTCGGTGGCTCTTGCTGCTGCCATTCTTCTCCTGCGAACCCGGCAAGATCAGCATCAAAGATTCACACCCCAAAGTTCATCAATGGACGAGCGAGTGATAGACTCAGGCTGGGGGCTGAAGCGGGGGCTGCGTCGGGGGCTGATTTTTGGGCTGCTCTCTACCACCAGTGGCGTGCTCGAAGTACCCGCCGGGGGCTTGTCGCCCGTCGAGGCCTTGGCCCTCTTCGCCACCCTCTGCGCCAGCGTCTCCGTGTCCCTGAGAAGACAACATCAGGTCAAGAATAGATTACACAGGAGTAAAAGTCAGGGGATAATGCAGGGGAGGCGAGATACTTACTCTTCCTCCACCTCCTCCTCTTCTACTGGCTTCCTCTTCCTCCTTGGTCTGAGAGACCCAAAATCGAAAACGACCTCCGTGTCGACATCTGCGGGAGGAGGGGAAGGAGATGGGGTCCGGCGACGCTTGGACGAAGAAGAGGCGGTCGCCTTCTTCTTCGCCACCGGGACCTTCACCGCCTTCTTCACTGCCGCGGCCCTCGTTTGGCGCACGGATTGCTCCTCGGCCTGTTGCTGCTGCACGATCCTGCGGGGCCGGACCGGCTCGCCGGAGCCAGCCCGGGACAGGACGCGTTTTTCCCCACGTCTGGAGGATCGACGGCCTCGGCCTCTTCCTCGGTCGACTCCTCGTCCACATCTTCAACTAGGGGGGCCTCGGCGTTGGCACCGCTAGCCTCCCCGGCAGACTCCGCCCACTGGGCGAGCTCTTTCTCCTGTGCGGCCGAGTTGGCCTCGTCCTCCTCATGGCCAACACTGCCGGCCTCCCGGGCAAGCGCCGCCTCCGCCGCCCTGGCAGCGATATAATCCAACTCCTCTTTGCTGGTATCCTGAATGAGCAGCGGCTCTTCGCGGACATACTTCTCTGGCAGATTGTCGAAGAACTCCTGCACTCGCTCCGCCTCCGGCTCGGCCCAATTTGGGTCCAGGCCATGCGCGTTGAAGTCCGGCATCATGGCAATGATGTCGGTTTGGCGAGACTTGTTGCTCAGTGGGACCACTCCCGTCGGCAACCCAAACAGAGGCCCCTTGGCGGTCTTGCCAGCCTTCACGGCCTTGCCGCTCTTCTCCGCCCTGCCATCGCTGTTCACATCAAGGTGAAAAAGCCTCTGGCAGAAACGGGCGTGCCCCATCACCGTGAAGTTGTGCTTCAGGCCAGGGTGAAGCCTCATGATGTCAGCCGCGTTCGTCAAGAGCCAGGCCGGCCTCCCCTTGTTGTGCAGTGGGGCGATTCGGCGTCGGATGAAATCCGCCCCAATCATCTCGAGGGTGAGCCCGGCCTTGGCGAGGTGGAGGATCCTGATGGTGGCGATCGTGAGCTTCTCGTCGTTGGCGTCGACGTCGCTCCAATCCTTATGGCGGACCGGCGGACTCTGGCAAACTTGGCAGAACTCCTGCGGATCTTTCTCCTCGATCCATAACCACCAACTCCGCCACTCCTCCCACCTCTCCTTCTGGGCGCCCTCCGGATACATACCCTTCTCCTGGGTCTGTGGGATCCAGGTGACGCAGCCGGAGATGGCGCCCCCCGCCTGAATGTGGGGATAGAAGTAGTGGCGGAGGAGCACCGTGCTAGGGAGCACGCCGGCGAAGCCCTCGTAGAGATGAGCAAAGAAAGCCATGCACGCCACCGTATTTGGCATGAAATCAAGGAGATGGAAGCCATAGGTGTGCATGACATCGTTGAAGAAATCGGAAAAAGGGGGGCAGAGCCCGCAGGAGAAGTGTCAACAAAAAAGGGGTACCGATTCGGGCCGTCTTTGGCGAAATCGGCAGGGATGATGTGCATGGCCGGATGGCCCGTCATCTTCCTCCCCCACAAGGGCCTGAAGTAATCCCTGAGGTGGACTGCGTCGACCGTCGGGGGGAAGTAGGCAAGCTGTGTCCGGAGCACCGCCAGCTCGCTCTCCGGCACCCCCTTCTCCCTGACGTCCTCCGCCACTCCCTTGCCTCTGCTGGATTTAGGCACCATGGCGACCAGAGAAGAGGTGAGGTTGAGGGCAATGAGGGCGCAGCGGCGGCGAGCGAAAGCAAGAGCTTGAGAAGGAAGAAGGGAGGGACGGAGGTTCCGAGATTGGAGAAAGCACAGGGGGTAAATGGGCGCCGCGCCTGCAGTTTGTCCTTTTTTATGGGGAAGGCGCGGGCCGCTTCGTTGCCATTTACCACGATGTGACGCATGAGGGCAGCGACCGCCCCACGCATGACCCCCACGTCACGCACGACCCTCCACTCCGCACATTCAACGCAGATCATGGGGAAGCGCAGTGAGCGGAGAAGTTACGCCGTGGACCATTCTGGGCCCAACCAAACAACGCGTTGCGCTTATGTGTGGCCCAGGCCCTGGGGCTCCTATCGGTGTACAAAAGTAGGGGCTCTCTTTTTTACCCCTTTACGTGTGCACGGGCAGTCAGAGCCGTGCCCGCGGCCACACTAAGTAGGGCAGAGGAGGGAAACGAAAGCACTGCCAAGACCAGAGACACAAAGAGCAAGAGGGCGAGGCGGACTCCTCCAGCGAGGCCCTTGCCGGGGCGGCCCCCGCAGCCCCGGCAAGAGCCTAGCCGGGGCAACTTGCCCGACCCCAGCAGAGCGCGCCACCCTTGAGCCCAAGGTTTCCAACGCCATCAACCACATTGAGACCAAGGCTCGGGAAGCACCTCCATGGTGGCATGCAGATCTTTGTGAAGATCATAAGCACGCAAGATCAGATGAGGGCCAGAAGACGACGATCCTCGGCAAGATCCTGGCCGAGGAAATCCACAGGACCCTCGACAAGACCCTTGCCGAGGCCCCGGCAAGACCCTTGCCGAGGACACCTGCGGGGCCACGACCAGGCCCACGTCTGCCAAGACTCCATCGCCGTTCCCATACAGCTGCCAGCTCAACCAGCTTGGCAGGCACCTGTGTGGCGACGCGCGGCCTCCAGGCCAACTCAGCAAGCACCTGCGTGGTGGCATGCAGATCTTCGTGAAGACTTCGCCACCACGCCAGCCCAACAGCCAGCCAATGTGGCGCTACAACGCCTCATCAGCTCGGACGCGCGTCGGAGCCAGGCGAGGCGGCGACAGCTGCGACGACCTTCCCCACCGTCCCCGATAAAGCAAGAAGGGCACGTCGGCAGCGCATTAAATGCGTTTGTCTGACGGTGCCAGAGGATAGACTTAACCACTCTATACCTTTCCACCTCCTGTTTGCCACTGTGGCAACCCCTTTTGACTATAAAAGGAGGCCCGAGGCGTACTAGAGAAGGATTCGGATCTTTTGGACTACGCACGCAGCACAGCTATTTCAAGGGCTCAAGAACACTCAAATATACACCAAAGCAGGACTAGGGTATTATGCATCCTTGCGGCCCGAACCTGGGTAAACGATCTTTTTGCTGACTACCAGACCCGCTCTTTGCACAACCCCACGCCCGCCAACCGTAGAAGGGATCCCAGTGATCCCATAGGTGTCGTTTCCCCTGACACAACCATCTGTAAAAAATCTGAATTTTATCACAATCTAGTGAATTTAATCAATTATTTTATTGGAAGCAAAAGTTTCTGTTTTGCACAGAATCAAGTCAACTATCATCCACACAATCCCAAAGGCTTTACTTCGCACTTTATTGAAACAGCAGCTATAAAACATGACTACTATAGTAGCTTAATCATGTGAGCACACAAAAACAGTAGGTATAAGTGTTGGGTTGTCTCCCAACAAGCACTTTTCTTTAATGCCTTTTTAGCTACGCATAATGACTTCAATGATGCTCACACAAAAATAAAGAATTGAAACATAACGGGAGCATCATGAAGCATATGACTAACACATTTTAGTGTAACCCACTTCCTATGCATAGGGATTTTGTGATCAAACAAATCATGGGAGCAAGAATCAACTAGCATAAGAAGGCAAAACAAGCATGACTTTAAAACTTTCAACACATAGAGAGGAAACTTGATATTAGTGAGATATGTAAAAGAATATGTTCCACTCTCATAATAATTTTCAGTAGCATCATGAATGAATTCAACAGTATAGCTATCACATAAAATATTATTTTCATGATCCACATGCATAAAAAATTTACTACTCTCCACATAAGCAATTTTCTTCTCATTAATAGTAGTGAGAGCAAACTCAACAAAATAACTATCATGAGATACTTGATTCACATAATCAATTTGAGCACTAAAATCATGATGAAAAGTTTCATGGATACCATTATTATTTTTAGCATACATGTCATCATCACAATAATCATCATAAATAGGAGGCATGTAATCATCATAATAAATATTCTCATCAAAACTTGGGGGACAAAAAATATCATCTACATCAAACATAGCATCCCCAAGCTTATGGCTATGCATATCGTTAGCATCATGGATATTCTAAGAATTCATACGAGTAACATTGCAATCATGCTCATCATTTAAAGATTTTATGCCAAACATTTTATTGGATTCTTCTTCTATCAATTGAGCACAATTTTCCTTTCCATCATTTTCAAGAAAGACGTGATAAAGATGAATAAAATGAGGCAACCTCAATTCATTTTTTGTACTTTTCTTTTTATAAACGAAACTAGTGATAAAACAAGAAACTGAAAGATTCAATTGCAATATCTAAAGATATACCTTCAAGCACTCACCTCCCCGGCAATGGCGCTAGAAAAGAGCTTGATGTCTACTACGCTACTTTATTCTTGTAGACTCGTGTTGGGCCTCCAAGCGCAGAGTTTTGTAGGACAGTAGAAATTTTCTCTCAAGTGGATGACCTAGGGTTTATCAATCCGTGGGAGGCATAGGATGAAGATGGTCTCTCTCAAACAACCCTGCAACCAAATAATAAAAAGTCTCTTGTGTCCCCAACACACTAAATACAATGTTGAATTGTATAGGTGCACTAGTTCGGCGAAGAGATGGTGATACAAGTGTAGTAATGATAGTAGATATTGATTTTTGTAATATAAGCAATAAAAAATAGCAAGGTAGAAAGTAACAAAAGTGAGCACAAATGGTATCGCAATGCTTGAAAATGAGACCTAGGGTTCATACTTTCACTAGTGCAATCTCTCAACAATGCTAATATAATTGGATCATATAACCATCCCTTAATGTGCGATGAAGAATTTTTCCAAAGTTCGTATCTAGCGGAGAACATAAGATGAAACTCTTTGTAGGGTACGAAACCACCTCAAAGTTATCCTTTCCGATCGATCTATCGAGCTATCCCTATAAGTGTGACAAACAACCCAAGAGTTCAGACTAAAATAACACCATATGATACACATCAACCAACTCTAATGTCACCTAGATACTCCAATGTCACCGCGAGTATCGGTGAGTTGATTATATGATACACATCAAACAATTTTAGATTCATAATACTCAATCCAAGACAAAGAACCTCAAAGAGTGCCCCAAGATTTCTACCGGATAAACAAGGACGAAAACGTGCATCAACCCCTATGCATACATTACCCCAATGTCACCTCGGGAATCCGCGAGTTGAGTGCCAAAACATATATCAAGTGAATCAATATGATACCCCATTGTCACTACGGGTATTCATAGCAAGACATGCATCAAGTGCTCTCAAATCCATAAAAGTATTCAATCATATAATAACTAAATCCAAAAGGGAAAATCAATTCATCACAACAAGTTAGAGAGGGAGAAACACCATACGATCCAACTATATTAACAAAGCTTGCGATACATCAAGATCGTGCCAAATCAAGAACACGAAAGAGAGAGAGATCAAACACATAGCTACTAGTACAAATCCTCAACCCCGAGGGTGGACTACTCCCTCCTCATCATGGTGGCCGCCGAGATGATGAAGATGGCCTCTAGTGATGATTTCCCCATCCGGCAGGGTGCCGGAACAGGGTCTAGATTGGTTTTTCGTGGCTACAAAGGCTTGCGGCGGCGGAACTTCCGGTCTAGGGTTATTTCTGGGGGTTTGTGTATTTAGGATTTTTTGGCGTTCGTCTCACGCTGAGATGGGCCACGACGGGCCCACAAGTTACCAGAGCGAGCCAGCCTACCTGGCGCGCCCTGGTGCCTTGTGGGGCCCTCATGGCTCTTCTGGCCCTCCTAGGAAGCTTCTAATGCCTCTTTTCTTCCAAAAAAGTTTCGCATTTGAAGAACTTTGATTTGTGCACGAAAAACAACACCATAGTAGTTCTACTGAAAACAATGCCAGTCCAGGTTAGTTCCATTCAAATCATACCAAAACCATATAGAATTTTTATAAACATGGCGTGAATACTTCATAAATTATAGATACATTGGAGACATATCAACTGTTACTATGGTTTTCCATTTCCTAGGGTCACGTTCTATAGACAACATGTGCTCTCATACCATCACTACAAAAAAATACACTTTCGTGATGATACGTGTTTGTCACAGTAGGTCACATTTTCTGTCATGCATGTACATCCATGAAAATTTTATGACAGAATCAAGATAGTCATACCTGTGTTGTCGTAGAAGTGTTCCATGACATTACCAAAATTATCATCACGGAAGTGTCCACTTCCATGACGATAAACCGCGCGTCACAGAAGTGCTTTCGTCAAGGGTGACCGACACATGGCATCCACCATAACGGAATGCCGCTAAGCTATCGGGTCCGGTTTTGGATCCGATAACCCGTTAACAGCCCGGACCAATGGGGATTTTCCACGTGTAAAATTCTGATTGGCTGACGGAAACACGTGTCAGCTCCGCGTTGGCACAAGTGTCACTCATCCAATGGGCGAGATGCGCCTATGATATGTTGACACGTGGACCGGCCCAAAAGTGGCCCATAAAGTTTAAATGGGCCGGCCCAACTAAAGGCCCGCAAGATTTTGCGAACCATAATGGGCCGGCCCAGCTAAAGGCCCACAAGATTTTTGCGGGCCATAATGGGCCGGCCCAGCTAAAGGCCCACAAGATTTTTGCGGGCCATAATGGGCCGGCCCAGGTGAAGGCCCACAAGATTTTTGTGGACCATAATGGGCCGGCCCAGCTAAAGGCCCACAAGATTTCGTCGACATAAATGGGCCGGCCCAGCTGTAGGCCCACAAGATTTTGAGGACCCTAGTAGGCCGGCCCATTAACTGGATGCCATGTTTTGGGCCAAATGCCGGCCCATATTTGATCCGGTCCATTAATGGCCTGCCACGTTCCGGGCCTAACAATGGCCCATATGAGATCTGTCCCGTTAAAAGCCTACCACGTTCTGGGCCAAATTACGGCCCAGACCAGGTCCGGTCCTTTAAGAGGCTTTGGGCTAAATTATGGCCCATATCAGATTCGGCCCATCAACTGGATGCTATGCTTTTGGGCCCACTTGCTAAAGGCCCATTTAGTAGTTCGGCCTGATATTAGTTTCGGCCTGTTAAGGGCCCGTTTAACATTTCGGCCCTATATTAATTTTGGCCTGTTAAAAGCCCGTCATATAGTTGGGCCTAACTATGGCCCGATTTGCATCCGGCCTGCTCGCAACCGATAATCTGATTGGGCCAAACAAGGACCGAGACAATTTTGGCCTGTTAAAAGCCCGTGATTTGATTGGCACAATCAGGGGCCAGGGTCCATTTCGGGCTTCTGCCGGCCTGTGAGCTGTTCGGCACGTTTCAGGCCCAACCTACTTCTCAGCCTCCTAAAAGCCCATTGAGTTTTCTTGCGAAAAGAGGGCCGGCGGTTTACTCGGCCTATTAAAGGCCCGACTCTACTAGTGGGCCAGTTTACATTTAGGCCTTCTAACAGACCAAGATGACGGTGCCCATGATGCGGATCATACATCGTGATTGCATGACGGCCCGATTATGTACCATACGACCGGTTAACTGCGAAGACAGGATATATATACAGTAAAATAACTGCAGCATCGTGAATAAGAAAAAACATAGACTATACAATAAAGAAATTACGGCATATTACATCCACTGGGCATCAAAGTTTGCCACTATGATAATAAAGCACAAGCAGACAGCAAATTACATACACGGGGCATCAAAGATCGCGACCGGTGCAACTAAACATGCCGACAAAATAATATACAAAACCAATAGCACTTCAATAGAGTTCAAGAAAGGTTAGCCCTGCTGGGGAGCTGCAGCGCAAGCAGCTGAGCAAGCTGATGAGACTGCGCTTGTTTAACACTTATATCCTCCTCACTCTGAAAGATAAACAAGCAGACAGATGACAGGTTTTGCACATAAAAGTATCAGTGCTGACAATTCATCACATTTCTTACTGACGAATAAAGTGACACGGTTTAAAATTGCATTAACACAATATGGTATTGTTCAGGTCAAGACATGGCAGGAAATGACATCGTGAAGGAGTTGGCAGCTTCACGACACCACTCGATTACAGATCAAGAACTCATAAGTATCAATGGTTAGTGTGTTGTCAATTTATCCCATTTCAGATTGGCAAATAAAGAGGCGGTTTAAATAATAGTAGAATGATATGACATTGTTCATAGTTAAGACATTGCAGGATATGAAATTGTTCTGTAGTGGGTAGGTTCACCACACCACTGGATTACGGATCAAGAACAAAAGCATACATGAAGTGCAAAAGAAGATCACTTGCTCTGTATAGTTTAATTTACATGGTATGAAGAAGGAACTTGGTTGTACAACTGAAAACTTAAATTGAGAAGGACAAACTTTTGTTTATGAACTGCATAATTAAATTAAAACATGCAATTTAATGCAAACACCAAAAATAAAGAGCTGTTGCAGTCATGCCTAACCAAATATACACAACAAAGTTTGAAGCCTTGAGAAGGACAAACTTACATTATTGGTGAAGGCAGGCTCTATAAAGCCCTTGTCCATGCTGATGGGTGGGCAATTCAAGAAATTTACCACAGAATCTTCTTCATAAGCATTGCCTTTATTCTACATTTTGTTAAGAGTAAATATAGATGTCACAATATAAGAAAAAATGAAGAATATTTAAGAGAAGATGAAGAGTGATGCTACGTAACCAAGTAGCTATAAATGTAAGTACAACGATACAGGCAAAAGGTACAGCCAAGAGCAATGCAGAGCTAAACTTCTTCAGTACCATCGGTGTTATCCAACCTTATGGTAAGAGTAAATATAGATCTTATGTGTAGAAAATGGAGGGCAAAGGAAAATAAGCTGCAGAGTGATGGTAGATGAACAACTACATGTCAATATAAGTACACTGATAAAGGACAGCATGTACTTACAAGAACAATGCAGAGCTAAAAAATTTCATTGGCTTTGGATATATTCTACACTAATGTAACCATTCATACAGATCAGATAATTTGGAGCGAACAATTGATAAGAAAGCTATCATGCATACTGCTGTCACATAATGAACCAGGTATGTACGCAAGTACAGTGATACTGGACAATAGGTACTAACAAGAGCAAAGCAGCGGGCAGCATATTTGCGATATCCTGTCGTTCTTTTCAAACCGGAATTCTTTTTCGAGCAGATTTCCTGCAAAAAAGATCCGTAAGGCACATGCGGAAAAGTAGAAGTTCAAATTGTCATGCCATATCATAGACAGTACCTCATCCTCGGAACGAGACCAGTGCATAACAAGGTTTTTCCATTCAATGTCTTCTAAATTTAGCACAGGAGACTTCACACCAAAAATTCGTTTATAGACTTGCCATCAAAGTGTGATTTCCTCAGGTAACACCAATACTGTTGCAAATGCTTCCTTGAAAAGCGCAAGCAAGCTTTGCTCGTCATGACTATCCAGATTGACCCTCGCCTACTTACAACAATGTAATGTAAATCATTGATGTGTTCAATCAGCAGAAAACAAGAAAATAATCACCATGAATAATAGCACTTACACGTAAGTGGGACAGGAAGATGTGAAAATGGTGTTTGTCTTCACTATAATCTTCCCATGATGGGAATATATGCACGTAGTCCCTAACAACATTGAAAGCATTGTCTTTTAAACTGGGAATAACTGGAATGGGGTTCCAATCTGCAGGAGTTGGCCGTCTCTGTAGTTGGGATAGGTCTTCGGCCGTGGACTTGCTGTACTTTTTGCTGGAGTGGGATTTTTCTGTGGTACGGCTGGTGCTATGGCAACTGAAATCGGCATACCTTTTGCTTGAGTGCAGGTCCTTTGTGGTGCGGCTAGTGGCGTGGCCAGTGAAGTATGGGTACAGCCTGCTGGAGTCGGTCCTACGTTTTGTGTCACTGGTTGTACAACCAATATAAGTGGGGTACTGTCTGATTTCTCTGGCACAACCATGTTTTTCAAGGACTTTGCTGGTGCTCCTTCAGGTTCAGCAATCACCCTCTTCCTTTTTGATGTCTGATGCACAAGAACAACATTTGAGTGGAAAAACATGGTATGATGACAGATGGAATATGTATTGATAATGGATGGGCATGGCATGTCGACATATATGATGAGTAAACTAAACAGATGGCGGTGCAACAAAGTAGAAGAAATGCAAGACAACATATGCAAGATACGCGCAATCAATAAAACCTTGCCAAATTATAACAGGCACCTTGATGGATGAACAGGACAGGCCATCTGCCTTTGACTCCTCAAGGTTAGAATAGTTATTAGGATCATATTCTAAACAAGAATCAACAGGTGGTGAGCGTATGAGTTTCATTGCATCCAGAATGGCACTCAATGCCTTGGTGCCAATTTTGTAAGTCATTGCGGTGTTTAGCTTCAAGAGTGGACTGCTGCTAGTGCGACACAAAGCAGCTACACAGATCATAGTGTAGATATAACGGGAAAACCGTAAGCATCTGAGTAAAATCAGCAAAGTTGAACTTGCTGGCATATGTGCTAGTATTGCTGGTACGGCTAGAAAGGCTTCAGATACCAGCTCTCTTCAACTGAAGGTGCGGTACTGTTAATATCAGTGTAACTCTCAAAGGCGACACAGCTCCCCGCATTTCCTTGCTATTCTTATAGGATTCAAGTGGGCAGGCCACTACAAATCCTATTCCCATGTTTACAAAATCCTACGAATCAAAGAGGCCCGACGAGTTCAAAGTGTCCATACCAACCGACCGTATAGACCTCTACACTGCAAATGTCCCTGCTCATATTCACTACAAGGAACATATTGTACTACTATCATACTCCCTCCGTTCCAAAATATAAGTCTTGGTAGAGATTTCCACTATGGATCACATACAGATGTATCCAGATACATTTTAGAGTGTAGATTCACTCATTTTGCTCCATATGTAGTCCATGGTGGAATCTATACAAATACTTGTATTTAGGAACGGAGAGAGTACTTATTAAAGAAGAATGGAAGAGGAACATGCTAAAGAAGAGCAAGCAGATTTTGGATAATAAAATGTTCTTTGCTCAGTGCCCACACATGATGACCAGAGCACATTAAGAAAGCAACCCCCTGCTGTCTCTCTATATGTGGTGCACGCGCTTTTTCAAAAGCAAAGTAGGAACATTAGCTGACCAATTAAATGTTATCTGTTTTAGTAATATCAGCATCATATCAGATTCATACTTGAGCAACAAGTTTGGAATTATGAGTGGCACGTTCTTTAGCTTGATGGATTCAGGAGCAGTGCTAAGAAGGTACGATGATGGTACTGAATATAAAGGCATGTCTGCATTTGGGCCAGTCGACCATTTCAGGCGGATGGATGAAGATCCTACATCTCCTAACCCTTCTTCTTCCTCATCTCTGATTCTTCCCATACAGAACACCGCACGGGCCGCCGGCGGGACCATCGGCCCCCATCGCCTGTGTTCCTCCGCTACCCCCACCCCACCCCCGCCCCCACCCGTGTCGAGTTTTCTTCGTTCGGTGAGGCCCCACCACCGTCCCCACACAACCAAAGTCCCCACACGAGCCCCTTCGTTCACACCGGCGAACTCCGGCGAGCTCTGAAAAATCGACTGATCCAATTTTGAAATTTAGTCTACTGTGATTTAACTAGTGTGGAATATAAAAGGGGAAAACCATAAGCATTGGGAGTATAGTGTTGAGCGTGCCATGGCGGATCTGAAGGTGCAAACCGAACAAAGGCAACTTCGCAACCAATGTTTGCTCTCAACTAGCAAGTAAGTGATGGACAAGAAATCAGAGTAAAGAAGTGGCGATCTATTTTCTTGCTGCGATAAATAAGTTGAGCAGATACGAAAGAGTACCGCCTCTGGTGCGGCGCCGTGTATGCATCTGCTGAGAATTTGACGGTGCTGCGGTAGCGATGGCTGTCGGCGGCGTGGAAGCAGATCTAGGAGGGTAGACGGTGGCGGCGGGGCGCGGTGGACGAGACGGTCGTAGGAGCGGCGCCGGCAAGGTGGACGACGACGGGGATGAAGCGAGAGGACGGGATGCAAGGATCCCGGTCCGAAGCCGTGGATGAGAGAGGTCGATCTCTTGTAATGGACGGCGGCGTCGGGGTATCAGCTCCGGCATGGTGGAGGAGGACGGCGGTGGATGGGGTGGCGGACAGAGGAGGCTGGGGTGGAGAGGGTGTTTTGGCGCCCACGGAGTACGAATGGGGAAATGGAGGTGGAGAGGAAGGGGGGAACCATGTCTTCAGGGCGCGCTTGTCTCAAATGCGAGGAAATTTACAAACTTAGCCCCCGTTTCAAATTTCCTACATCACAGCAATATTAGTCGGTTGGGGATAGGACGGTAATCTCGCATACACCGAATATTTGCCGACGAGAGTTTGTTTTTGGCGCCCACCGTGTATGAATCGGGGAGGGAGTCGATTTCGGCCGAGGACACACTGTGTTTTGGCGCCCACCGTGTATGAATCCGGGTGAGAGGCGGTTATGTCACGTTTGAGTGAAATTACAAACCTACCCCTATCGAAACCTATAGAAATCGAGCAGATAGGCTTTGCGTGGCAGGGATAGGCAGTAGTAATTTCCATCTCGCAGATTTTGGTTTCGGGCGGTTACTGCGACTTTCCCCGCTTCGTTCAAATTTTGCAGAGTGCACGTTTACCGTGCCAACTCAATTCGAATCCCGTTTGTATTCTATTTTTTTCGGGCGGGATCCATTTTCGATTGGAATAAAATTCTATATACATCATTTTTTATATATACTTTCAAAAGCACAACAAAGAATTCTGCTCCTTTATATGTATAATATGATTTACAAATACAATGATCTCAAAATCATAAGGTTGAATTCAAAAAATTAAACCAAATTATGTTCTACTAAAATGTATGGATCAGTAATATCTACATATTAAATAACATAGATGCGCGTGAATTCATATGAGTATGCATGTTTGATAGATCAATTTTGGTTCGAGTATGGATTACATGTATCATCATCTCGAATTCAAATATTTGAATCCCTTTTATGTTCACTCCTTTCATGCCCATCTCTCTCGCATGCATGCTCCTTCATGTAGCTATCACTCTCTTTTCTCCAGCTCACCCGCACGCTCACTTCATGTTTCTCCTATCCTCGCAAACATGGTCTCTCGACGTCTCCCTTGAGAAGTGTCACACTCTCCCTATCATTATACATTACACGGTTTTCATTATCTCTCACGTCTCTACCGTTCTCTCGTATCACTAGGTACCTAAGCTTTCTTTTTCACCGCCACACACACAGTCTCCACTCGTCTTTCACTTTGTCTTTCTCTCTATGGGATTCTCTCACACACCCTATATGTCTCTAGATATGAATCATACCACTAAAATTACTCTCTCTCTCTCTCTCCTGTAGACACAACATTTGTTGCGGTCTCCTTTTCGTCTCCATCCCAGACTGACATTATTCATTTGTTTACCGATCAGACAAACTCCCCCCTCTCTCTCTCACACACACACAAACTCCTGCTTCCACTCCCCTTCCCGACTACCGTCTCTCTCTCTCACACACAAAACTCTCGCTTTCGCACCCCCGACTCGTATTTCTCTCACAAACATTTATCGACTAGCCTCTAGATAGGTTTA
Organism: Triticum aestivum; assembly: GCF_018294505.1. Lineage (NCBI taxonomy): Eukaryota > Viridiplantae > Streptophyta > Magnoliopsida > Poales > Poaceae > Triticum > Triticum aestivum. Next base: position 260,355,221 of record NC_057808.1, read on the forward strand.
TACACCCGCACACTCGTGCTTCCACTATCGCATACATGTCTCTCTCCCGCTCCTTGTATCTATGTAGATTTTTCTTCCCTTCTTGAGACACGCCCTCTCGATCGTGCACACACACACTATCGCCTCATTTTAAGCTGATACCTCTCGCACACACACTCTTTGTGTCTTTGTCACACATGCACTCCGTCCTCCTCCTCTCTCCCTCTCTCTCTCACACACATGGGCTTTTTGCAACAACTAGCAAGATGCCCATGCGTTGCACGGAACATGAAGATGCATTTGTATGAGTAGTTTATCTTGTGGGAGAAAAGGATGAACAAGGGAAGGCCTTATTTGCAAGTGTGGAGAGGGGTGTGGGTATCTTTTTGCAAAATTGCCATAGTTTCCTTCCTATCCGTCAGATATAGATCGGACGGCCTATATTGCAGGATGGCAGGCACACGATCATCACCGACTATGCTTTTTATAAGAGTAGGGATAAAAAACAGAGTTGGTGATGATGGTGGGCCTGCCATCCTGCAATATAGGCCGTCCGATTTATATCTGACGGATAGGAACGAAACTATGGCAATTTACCCGCACTCCTCTCCACATTTGCAGATAAGGCCTTCCCTCGTTCATCCTTTTCTCCCACAAGATCTTGATGTTCCGTGCAACGCACGGGCATCTTGCTAGTAAGAGTAGAAATTAGACATATACCACTTCTCGAATCTTGAAACCAACAACATTCCTCCCTTATCTCATCAAAACCGCCAAAGGAATATATTTTGAGTGAAACATAACATTTTTTTAGTGATATACGTATTTCAAAACTAGACTTTTTTTCTATCAAATCGGTGAATATGTATTAATCTACTCTGATCGTGTGGCAACGCATTGGCACATTGCTAGTAGTTATTATAATTTTTTGGACACCAGACAAACGGTGGAGTACATATACGAAGAGAAGAGGCGCACGCACGCAGTCGGTCTCTCGCTGTCTCGCACACATGAGTGTTACGTAAAGGCAACGTTAACAAATAAACCCTAAAACCCTAGGTGCACGATTGCTGCATTCGCGGGTACCGGGTACGTGGTGGAGCGCACCTTTGTAGGAATAGTCAGCTCGCGTGATAATTTGATCCGTAGGAGTTGATGGTCGGGACCACAGGTGAACGACTTGGAGGCGGTGGCTCGCCAGTTGCCACAGATCGAGTAGCCACGTTTAAAATATCATTTTTAGCGGGGTTAAGAGTTCCGATTTTCAATGGCGCGTTATAAGTACTAAGTAGTTTTTAGAACGATTGGTATGGAGCGAAAATGGAATTCATAGTACTACGTACCTCCTTGGCGTATGGTTGTATGGGTTTATGTTGCGAGATGTTGAACCTGGTAGTTCTAGGGCAAATACTATGTTTAGATTTAGATGTTGGTTTTCAGTAATGAAAATCGGAAGGGGGAAACCCTTCTTTGATTAAAAAAAACTACTACCTCCGTTCTGGTTTACTAGTCCCCATCGTTTTTTGGGTCAAAGTTTGTCCACGAATTTTACTTGTAAAATGTGAATGGAAAACGAGATTTTGTTATACGCAAACAAAAAAGGACTGGAGGGAGTGATTGCTCTGACACGGACGCGACCTCTCATAGCGCAGGCATTGAACCGGCGCGCCGGCCAAGAGGGCCCCACTCGCTGCAGGCCCGGCTGAACACGCCTCCTCGCCGCATGCAACCGGCTTCAGACTGCCCCGCCTGCCTTCATTGAATCCGCGCGTGTGCCGGCAACACGTCCTTCCGCGAGCCGGCCGGCATTTTAGAACACAAAAAGTGACCAAAATATAATTAATTACGCATGGTCTTGACTTGTTGTGCTCGCACTGGTAGCAGGAACTAGAGGTTTTTCTTTATTCATAACTCTCCTCAATTTTTTTGGCTTTGAAGTGAATCATGGTTGTGGACATTATGTATGAATGTGGAGATATCTGTGAACATGAGTTTGATGTGGAAGTTGAACTTGGAATGTCGGGCTTGCGCGTGAACTATACCATGTCCAATGCTTCGTCTGTTATTGTTTGGAAAGTAATTGCTGTTATTACATGACCCGAAAAAAATATTTTGTGCCACATCAGTAGATGCACGGACATCACAACAGGCATGCTGACTGGATAAACATTTGAACCTAGCTACTATGAAGGAAATTTTGTATTGACAACAGTTTTAGATAGCAGGAGACGCCTAGCCTGCTCTGCCTCTGCTAGCTTATTTCTGGCTTCTTCCATCTCTTCTTTGGCATGGGTGAAGAGAGCATCTGATTGCTCTTTTCGCTTCTTCAGGAACTCAGCTACATTCTCAAGGGCTGCTGCACGCTTTCTTTCAGCCTTTACTAGAGCCACGAGGACACGAACAGCTGACGACTCCACCTGGCTTGTGTGTAATCCAGCATCATCTGGGAATTTGCACCTTGTGTCTAATCCAGCATCATTAGGGAACTGGCACCTTGTGTGTAATCCAGCCTCATTCTGGAAACATGATCTCGAGGTTGACCATACTTCCCTCCTCGCAGGAACTGCATCCTGACATGAAGTTACTTCTTTTTTAGATAATTACTCAGAGCAACCCAGATCCATTTAGTAGAAGCCAGATAAACAGAACTGGGAGAAGTGAATTCAAAAGGAAAAAATATAAAAACAGACTACAAGGTGAGAACACCCACTTCCTACATCAAGCTAAAAACGAAAGCATTAGGACGATTAAGACTCTTCTTATGACACATCGAAGAACACAAGGCTTAAGAGAAACAGAAACTACAACATATACACATCGAAGAACACGAGGCTTAAGAGAAACAGAAACTACAACATATACACATCGAAGAACACGAGGCTAAACGAAAGTAATTGAAAGGGTATTACTTACCAAAGCTCATTTTACATGTTCGGTGCAGCTCCTCTTTAACTTGCCACGCTCCTTGAAGATGTCCCCAATATCCCGTGTTTGGTCTTCATTGCTCCTCTGCATGTTCGCACTCGTGGTTTTAAAATCTCAACATGGCAAGAAAAATATACTACTAGTAATACTCGCGCATCTTGTGGGCAACATTAAAGCACTCGTCTGCCATGTTAGAGCATCTCCAACAGAATCGCAACGCGCGGCGCTTTAAAAAAGCGTTTACAGTGCTGAGATCGAGAAGTAGAGATAGAGAGTAGAGGATAGTTCTCAGCATAGATAGATAAAAAATAGATTATTGAACTACTCCTCGTCGTCCGACTCCTCGGCGATGTCCTCCTCCGACGTCTGACTGTAGGCGTGAAGATACCGATCGTCGTCGGATTGCCAGGGCGACGCTGCTCCTAGCCTCATGTTGAATTGAGCGTCCGCTTTTCGCCTATGCTTGTCCTCACGATAGGCGGCTCGCTCCGCCCTCCTCTTATCCCTCTCTCCCTCCTTTTCTCGTAGAACTCGCGCTCGTTGATGATGTCCTGCAGGAAGCGTTGGTGCCACAGCGCCATGGCTTCCTCGTCCATCTCGGCGATGCCGAGACGGTGCTCCCACCTCCGGTTCTCGCGATGATCCTCGTCGGTGATAAGCCGCGGCAGAGGCGTGAGCTCCTGTGCCCGCTCCCGCGTCGGCACGTTGGGGAAGTTTAATGTTCTATGAGGCCACCGGAGGCTCCACGCCGCCGCGTCGTACGCGCGGGCGGCCTTGTTGGCGGTGTCTCGAGGCCGAGGCGCATCCCGTGGAACTGGATCTCGGCGGAGAAGCCGCCGGAGGGGCGCGCGCGGACACCGTGGTATCCCCAAGTTTCCCGGCGACGTGGCGGCATGGTGGCGCGGCGGCGGTGAGGCGAGAAAGAGCAGGGAGAGAGCGGTGGCGAGGCAAAGAGCGGGGAGAGAGCGGTAGCAAGGCACAGAGCGGTGGGAGGGCGTTGGATTTTATAAAGCGCGCCGGACGCAGCGCGCCAAAACTAGCGCACGCCCGGCCGCTTTTTCCCGCACACGCAATCCTTTCCCGACGTCTCTACTATCTCTACTCTCTTCTCTACTGTTATATTTATTATATATTTAATCTTTATCTCTACTTCTCTACTCTCTATTTTTTTTCTACTTTTTCCCTACTCTTATAAAAAACGGAGTTGGTGATGACGGTGTTCCTGCCATCCTGCAATATAGGCCATCCGATTTATATCCGATGGATAGGAAGAAAACTGTGGCAATTTTGCAAAAATATACCCACACCCTTCTCCGCATTTGCAAATAAGGCATTCCCTCGTTCATCCTTTTCTCCCACAAGATAAACTACTCATACAAATGCATCTTGATGCGTGCAACACATGGGCATCTTGCTAGTTCTAAAAAACTATCCATCATTTGCCACACTACTGGTTGCAGATGAAATACCTACCCAAGCACAGCGCGATACAGGAGCGACGCACAATTACAAGCTCATATTCTGTTGGACAATGGAGGCTATAACCAATTACTTTTACGGGAACAATAGCACCCAGGAAATTTGAAGGGTAGGTATGAACAAAATTGGAACTGCACATGTACTGCTAAGTGATTCAATACACACATTACCAATCGAGGAGGAGAGCGATGGTCGCGGTGGTCTCTGTGAGTCATGGTCGGCAACGGGAGTCAATTCATTGTCCACGACAGTGGTGCTTCTGCGCTTGGCGTCGGCTTCCGGGAAGCATATCCGAGACCGTGGAAGACGGTATCGGGGAAGAGGCTCCGTGTACGACGACGACGGTGGACCGGCTCCAGTGCGGCGTATGAGGTCGTCGATGAGGCAGATGTGCTGTGGTGGACGAGTGCGCCGATGTAGAAGGGGAGGAGCACGAAGGCTGCAGTGCCGTGGAGAAGTCTATTTTGCGGTGGGGATAGAAAATGGGGACTATTCAGGTGTACTACTCTGGGTGCCGGGGTGGGGTTGGCTGGGTAGGGTGAACCTGAAGTTACGAAAATAGCCCCCTACCAACCGTCATCCGTAGGCCTGTTCCGAAGGCTATGATGGTAACTGCCCACTGCTCGAATCAGGGCCGCGGGAGATTTTCGCGCCGACCTCAAAATTTTGTGACACTGAACTCCCCGTGTGGCGTGTTGGGTGATCGGCTAAGCAACTAGCGAGTAGTACTAGTAAACTCTGCATATTAGGTTTGACCGAAGTCAAACTTCCTAAAGTTTGACCAAGTTTATAGAAAAATATAAACATTTACCATAACACATATGTATGATGTGAAAGTACATTCAACAATGAATCTAAGGGTATTTATTTGTTATTGTATATGTTAATATTTTTTGTTATAAACTTTCTGAGAGTTTGCAAAACTTGACTTTGACCAATGCTAATACGCAGACTTAAATAAAAACGGAGGGTGTAGACATTTGTTTTCTTAGTATGTAGTGAATTAATCATTTGTTGAAATTGTGAAATAAATATATTTGGCTACTGACTTCGAATGTAATGGTCTATACAATTCAAATGTTACAATCATTGTCGAATTCCAAGATGTATACGAGGTCTATAGTACTTCACAACATGCTCAAACTCGCATAATCCCAGTCAAATGACAATCAAAATGCATTTCATAGTTATTACTTTGTAGGATGCAACAAAACCAACAACAACTCTACATCATCCATTATAAAAGCAACATTTTGAACATATCCCAATGTGTGAATGAAACATGCAGAGAGAGCTTGCGAAGATGGAGCAGATAGGGCGGGAAAGATTGTATGTATGTGGACGAGAGAGTAGGAGACAAACCTAACAAAACAGAGAGAGGGAGATAGAGAGAGAAAGAGAGAGGAAGAAGTTAGGTCTGTGAGAAAGATAGAGACATGTAATATACGTGAGATGCGTGTGCATCCGGATTCTGTACACGTGGAAGGAGAAGAGACAACAGGTTTGATGAGAGAGCTGGAAAAACATGGACGAGAGGGAAAGGATCTCGTGGGTTGAGGGATTGATAAATTTGTGCGGGGGAGAGAGGGATTGGTAATTTTGTGCGAGAGAGAGAAGGTGGGGGAGGAGTCAGTCAGCCGTCGTCATATCATCCTGCTTCCAAATGGCCCCGCATTCTCTAGCGCAGTGTGGTCGCCGTCTTCGATCTCCTCGACGCCCTCTTTGAAGATTGAGGTGTTGTGCATGCTAGGGTGCAGAGAAGCACAAACGAGAGTGGTCGCCATATAACCTTGGATGGGGATGAATTGTGTGCTCGGGGGAGGGGGTGTGTGTGCGCTGTGTGCTGTCTGTGTGTGTGTGCGTGTGTGTGTCAGATATTGAGAGAAAACAAACCTAAGGTGAGAAATGTGTGTGTATGTGATGGAAAGCTACTTGCTAAACAGGGTATTCACGAAGAGATTGTGCGTGCGAGATAGAGAGTGATGTGCGGGCCTTGAGGTGGGCAGGGGCCGGGTGAGGGTGTCAAAATGTGTGCGTTGATGCATGTGTTACATGCGATCGTGCGAGGGACGGACGAATCAAGAGAGATGGTTGTTGTGTTACGGATGCTCCTCTCTCTCTCTCTCACACACACACACACGCACACACACACAAGTAAAATAGAAGACCGTTCTCTCATGTATACACAATGTATCGGCATCTCTCTATGTCTCACTCATGCATGATCATTTGCACATTCACACCTCTCTATGTCTCTATCATACGCACACCGTGTCCACATTGCCCTTCCACCACAACACACATATGGACACATACACACGTTCTCTCTCGGTCACACACACTTTGGACGCCAAACTTTGGCAAAAGTTTGCAAAAAATTGTCTCTATGACAAGTGGGCCATAGGGGCAATAAAGTGTGGCAAGCCAAAGTGTGGCAAAAACCAAACACATGCCAACTAAACTGTGGCTGCCAAATTTTGGCTTGGCAAATGGTGGTTGGGAACCAAACAACCCGAAAATCAGTATTAAAAAAACTAGGGCGCACCTAAAACGTCCAAATCCAAATAAACACGAACTGGAGCTAAATTCAAATATATGGAAATATTGTAGCGTCAAGAACTTTTCCCGGAACAAAAAGTTGAGTAATATTCGGGGATTGTTTTCACACACACAAAAAGGTTCGGTGGATGTCCTTCAAGCGCGACACGGTGACGCACTGTTCGAACGACCGCGCGGCCGCGGTTCACGTGCTTGCATAGGATTCCGTATCGTGGTTGTGGTAACTAATAAAAGCGCTGCCTAAGTCTAATGTTTATGTGTACTAGTACGGTTTTCTTTTAAGTTTGACAAACCCTGTATAAAACTAAACTAAGCTCCCATACGCGCACTCATCAATATGCTGCCACCGACGTTGCGCATGCCGGCACCCGCCTGCTCCGGCCAACAATTTCTCGCCCATCACCACCGTGTCGCCGCCAAGCCGAAGGCTCGCCCGCTCACGTCGTCTGCAGTCTCTCCTCGCGATGCCGCCGCGCTGCCAAGCACGAGAGCAGCTGGTGGAGCCGCGTCTATGCACGCATCGTACGAAGAGGAGGACGAGCGCGTGCTCCAGCAGGCCGGCGAGGAGGAACTAGCGTGTCATTGTCGTCTCCGCCCGCGCGGAGGAGGTGCGCATGGTGGCTGTCGCGGCGAAAGCCGGTCGCGCACGCGTCGAGCCCGCAAACCGGGTGCGGACACGGAATCTACCTTCGAGACCTTGAATGCCACGTGGATCATGCAATCTGAAGGAGCAATTTGGGCCAGTCGACTCTTGTGAGCCGTTTGATGCAACATGGATGGCTAGAAGGGCTTCTTCAAGCTCCGAAAGAGATGCACGGTTCATCTTCTCAGCCTGCCACACGCCTAACCGCCTGCCCCCGCCGCCGCGCCCTCCCCTGAACCGCCTGCCACCACCATGCTCCCCCACCCCCGCCATCCGTTTAACCCCGGGCACGATCCATTTTTTTCCGGCGAACTGCATTCCACACCCAACACTCATAAGATAGATCATGGGCACCCTGCCGTCTTCTTCCTTCACTCCGTCGAACTTCTTTCACAAATCGACTGACCCAAATTATACTACTAGTACGAACGTATTAACTACAGTAGGAACACGAAGATACGAGCAGTAGTACCAACTGCAAGAAGAACAGTAGTAAGACATAGTACTAGTACTACTGTACGTACTAAAGAGTTCAAATAACGAGAAAGAACATAAACATAGTTCTGCTGGGGCCTCAGCACAACACACCCTTGAAAATAAACTAAGCAACTAGTCCGCTTGACACTGCAATAGAACCAGCATGAGCGACGACACTGCCACCTACTCGGAGTCCGAGTCCACGTCCTCGACTTCGTCCTCGTCCCTCTTCCTCTTCCTCTTCGCCGACGCTTCTTTGCTTGAACCGGACACTGGGTTCTGCTTCTTCATCCAAGGCTCGTAGATATTTAAACAAAGATAGGCATCCATTGCTGCGTACAGGATGTGATCTTCATCTAATTTCTTCGACTCCCATGCATGATGAAACTCGTGGTGAGGTTTCTTCAGTTTAGCGTACGAATGATCAATCATAGCTGCTGCCAGGGTCAGCATTGAAGGCTGAGAAGAGGACACCAGGCTTGCCTTCTGGAGATCGAAGGGCTGGCCTACAACGAGGCCTATCCGACCCAGGATTTCCTTGTCGTTCCTAAAGTCTATAGTAACGAATTTGACTCGGCCGCCCTTGAGGAACTTCTTAAATTCCTCGCACTCAACGTCGGCATGGCATATGTGGTAGACCAAGCATAAGTCATGCACGCAAACCTGGATCACGGCGGGCCTCTTCTTCTCTGCCTCCTTTAGTTTCTTCTCGCTTCCCATGACTGTGGTGTACTCAACATCTAGCCCAGCGACCCACTCATCATTTGAGTTTTCGAACATGCGTTTGAAGCGAACAAGGCATTCTTTCACTGTTGCGGAAGAACGGGTGTAGATGACGTCGAACTCATCACCGGTGATGGTTCTAATGTTGTACTCACCGCCGATCATGGAGATTTGGGACGCCATGGATTTGGGAGGAGAGTTAGGATTAGTGGAACTGCCGTAATGTGAAAGGACGGGACAAGTGGGAGCGAACTGTTGTAAGGTACTGTACTCCCTTTGTTTCTATTTTGTCCGCATATAAGGTTTGGTCAAAGTCAAGCTTTGTAAAGTTTGACTAACTTTATATTAAAAATATAAACACTGACAATATGAAATCAACATTATCAGATGCACCACAAAATGTATTTTTATACTATATAGTTTTAATATTGTAGATGTTCACATTTTTATATATAAATTTGGTCAAACTTTATGTAGTTTGACTTTGACCAAATCTTATATGCGAAGTAAAAATAAACGGAGGGAGTACTAGTAGAAGATGGGGACAAGTAGGGCGTGCGAACGGCGTGGGGTTGCTGGCTTGCCCGGTGGATAAACAGCTGCAAGCCCCCAAAGAGTTCTCGAGAATTATGTGGGACCCACTAGATGTCATGTCTACTAGACCCATATCGTAGGCCTGACGGTATAGCTTCTGCCTGTTCGCACGCCATGCTGGCGCGTGGGTAACTTCACTTAATTCCGTCAACCGTCGCGCCTCCCACGACCTTCGCCTCCCTCGCGCGGTCGCGCCCTTTGAGACTTCGACTAGCTATAAATGAGCAATTTTTTTGCCTACTCCGCATGCATGATACTCCCTCTGGTCCTTTTTACTTCCGTCAACCGTTTGCAAAGTGTTTGACCAAATTTATACTAAGAATATCAATATCTACAACATTTATTATAATGAGTATAAGAACTACTATTAGATGAGTTAAAGATTCTAATCCTGAACTAACCCTGAAGTAACTCTAGCGAAAGAGGTGTTTGGATGACAGGGTTACATGGAGCGCGGATACGGCGAGGTGCCTTCGTGGGCGGTGCGAGAGGGAGGGAGGGAGAGGACGAGAAGCTTCGAGGAAGTGGGGAGGGATCGGCTGCGGGGAGAGCGAGAGAAAAGTGTGTGTTTTAGTGTCCCGAGAAGAACTACACCCAAATAAGCACCTCTTGGGTGGGTTAGATTTTTTTTGGGTTAGTTGAGTTCAAACTAACCCAAACTAACTCTTACACATGGATCCAAACAGGGCCAAGGTTAGCTATTAGAGTACTACTACCTCCCTTCTAGTTTAGAGGGCTCGATTCAAAATTTTCACCTACTCTTAGCAAGATAGAGGCGGTGGAATAGTTTTTGTAGTTCTTCACAAAAAATGTGTTTACCAATGCATGCATGAACACTAGTTACTCTAACCCCCCTCTCTTCTTTAATTCTTTGCCATATCAGCATGTTTGCTATTCCCGTGTGCATGATACCAGCTAAGATACCACCATTATGGCCAGCCTTAATCATCGCATGCAATAATTTAGTGCACCTTGAAATATGAACATGTATGGGGCGTGTATGTTTTTAATGACTTGAGACTATACCTAGCCCGGCATGCATGATGAGACATATTATGCACCGTTCCCCATAATTGCAGGAAGCCCGTTCGTCTCCAAAACTTTTCCTCTCCATGTGTGGAAACAATATGCCTGCCAGACTCTCCTTCTCCCTCCGGCGGTCTGATATGTCTCCAACGTATCTATAATTTTTGATTGTTCCATGCTATATTATATTCTGTGTTGGTCATTAATGGGCTTTATTATACACTTTTATATTATTTTTGGGACTAACCTATTAACCGGAGGCCCAGCCCAGAATTGCTGTTTTTTGCCTATTTCAGAGTTTCGCAGAAAAAGAATATCAAACGGAGTCCAAACGGAATGAAACCTTCGGGAACGTGATTTTCGGAACGAACGTGATCCAGAGGACTTGGACCCTAAGTCAAGACATCAACCAGGAAGGCACGAGGTAGGGGGCGCGCCTACCCCCCTAGGCGCGCCCTCCACCCTCGTGGGCCCCACGTTGCTCCACCGACGTACTTCTTCCTCCTATATTACCTACGTACCCCCAAACTACCAGATACGGAGCCAAAAAACTAATTCCTCCGGCGCAACCTTCTGTACCCGTGAGATCCCATCTTGGGTCCTTTTCCGGAGCTCCGCCGGTGGGGGCATTGATCACGGAGGGCTTCTACATCAACACCATAGCCTCTCCGATGATGTGTGAGTAGTTTACCTCAGACCTTCGGGTCCATGGTTATTAGCTAGATGGCTGCTTCTCTCTTTTTGGATCTCAATACAATGTTCTCCCCCTCTCTTGTGGAGATCTATTCGATGTAATCTTCTTTTGCGGTGTGTTTGTTGAGACCGATGAATTGTGGGTTTATGATCAAGTTTATCTATGAACAATATTTGAACCTTCTCTGAATTCTTTTATGTATGATTGGTTATCTTTGCAAGTCTCTTCGAATTATCAGTTTGGTTTGGCCTACTAGATTGATCTTTCTTGCAATGGGAGAAGTGCTTAGCTTTGGGTTCAATCTTGCGGTGTCCTTTCCCAGTGACAATAGGGGCAGCAAGGCACGTATTGTATTGTTGCCATCGAGGATAACAAGATGGGGTTTATATCATATTGCATGAGTTTATCCCTCTACATCATGTCATCTTACTTAAAGCGTTACTCTATTCTTATGAACTTAATACTCTAGATGCATGCTGGATAGCGGTCGATGTGTGGAGTAATAGTAGTAGATGCACGGTCCCACCACTCCACCCCGTGTGGAAAAAATCTGCATGAATGACTCTCCTCCCCCCGCGCTCGTCCAATCCGTTGTGACCAGCAATATTTCCACCCCTTCCCTCCCCCGTAATTTACTCCAACAAATATGCCCACGTAGCTGTTACTTAACTGCAGGTGCATTGGGTCACTGACATATGGGCCCAACAGGGGTCTGGCCCACATGTCAGTGACGCAACTGGACCTGCAGTTAAGTCAGTGCTGCTCAGTCCATATCTTACGTAGGTGTGCCATTGCTCGCTATAAATACCGCGCCTCCCACGACATCGCTATCTCCTCCCTCTCACGTTCACGTTCATCGCTATCTCCTCCCCCTCCCTCTCACGTCGCCCACCATGGCATCGCCCCTCCCAAGCCCTAGGCGCCCCTCGCTGCACCGCGCGGACGGTCACGCGTTGCCGTTTCGTTCCTCGCCGCCACTAGTCGAGGAGGACGGGTCGGTGTTCCGCTCCTCGCCGCGACGCGTCAAGGTGGACGCGTCGCCGTTCCGTTCCTCGCCGCCACTAGTCGCGGAGGACGCGTCGGCGTTCCGCTCCTCGCCGTGACGCGTCGAGGTGGACGCGTCGGCGTTCCCAATCTCGCCAGCACGCGCGTCGGAGGACGCGTCGGCTCCCC